>NC_074677.1:17316676-17536480 GCF_029448725.1 Salvelinus fontinalis
TTTAGTGCTGAGAGAGAGACCGCAGCAGCAATAATTAATTTATATTTAAAGAAGTTGGCGGGGAAGTAAAACAAACTAGGGTTGTCACGATACCAGTATTGCGATACTAAGAGACCCGATTTTCCCAAGCAAAAGATGAAAACACAAAGCAGACTAAACTCTTTGGTGATTAAAAAACCTGCTGTATATAACATCATTTGTGTGCTATAGCTTGTTAAAGCAACATGTGATTCTGGGTGACAACATAAGGTTGCCTGTTTCCAACATTAGGAATGTTTCCCTTGAGGAAATTCAGTCCACTTCATGTTTTCTTTCCTTGCTACGATACCTTTGAGTATCGCGATACTGGTATTGTAACAACCATAAAACAAACACAGAACAATAACAACTAGTCCTATCAAGGGTGACAAAATACAATTATTACTAAAAGGTTTCAGGACCCCGAATGGCACTTCATTACCTGGGTTCTAAGCTCTTAACGCCGGTTTGAGAAGCAGGTCTAAGAGCACGTTAGTCTTAATGTCCCCGTAATGTTGATGCTCAAAGCGTGTGTGTGCGCTTGTCTGTGTGGAAGTGGGAGTGTGTGTATCTGCATATATGTGAATCATTCCTGGATCTAGAGTTTCTGGGTTCAAGTCCAGGCTCTGTCGCAGCCGGCCGCGACCAGGAGACCCATGTGGCGGCGCACAATTGGCCCAGCGTCGTCCGGGTTAGGGAAGGGTTTGGCCGGCAGGGATGTCCTTGTCACATTGTGCACTAGCGACTCCTGTGGCAGGCCGGGCACAGTGTTTCCTCTGACACATTGGTGCGGCTGGCTTCCGGGGTAAGTGGGCATTGTGTCAAGAAGCAGTGCGGCTTCTGCAAAGCCATAGCCAATCAATAAATAACATAATTAGACTCGTAGGAAAGGTTTTCACCTTTAGCTCACAAGTGTCTGTAATAAAGCCCTTTTGAGGGAAAAACTCATTCTGATTGACTGGGCCTGGCTCACAAGTGGGTGGGTCTATGCCCTCCCAGGCCCATCCATGGCTGTGTCCCTGCCAAGTCATGTGAAATCCATTGATTATGGCCTAATTTATTTATTTCAAATTACTAATTTCCTTATATGAACTGTAACTCATTAAAATCTTTGAAATTGTTGCATGTTGTGTTTATATTTTTGTTCAGTATATCTGACTTGTCTAGTTAAATAAAGGTTAAATACATATACATATATTTTAAATGAATAAACCCATATTAATTTCACTTTGGATGGTGTATCAATACACCCAGTCACTACAACAGATACAGGCTTCCTTCCTAAGTCAGTTGCTGGAGAGGAAGGAAACCATGAAGCCAATGGTGACTTAAAATGTTCAGCGTTTACTGGCTGTGATAGGAGAAAACTGAGGATGCATCAACAACATTGTAATTACTCCACAATACTAACCTAAATGACAAAGTGAAAAGAAGGAAGCCTGTACAAAAAAAAAATATTCCAAACATTCATCCTGTTTGCAATAAGGCACTAGTAAAATTGCTAAGAAATTAACTTTGTCCTGAATACAAAGCGTTATGTTTGGATCAAATCCAACAACACATTACTGAGTACCACACTTCATATTTTCAAGCATGCTAGTGCCTGCATCATGTTATGGGTATGCTTGTCATCGGCAAGGACTGGGGAGTATTTTAGCTAAGCACAGGCAAAATCCTAGAGGAAAACCTGGTTCAGTCTTCTTTCCAACAGACACGGAGACAAATTCACCTTCCGCAGAACAATAACCTAAAACATAAAGCCAAACATACACTGGCATTGCTTACCAAGACGACATTAAATGTTCCTGTGTGGCCTAGTTACAGTTTGGAATTTAGAAAAATCAAAAATCAAATCAATCAAATGTATTTGTTACATACACATGGTTAGCAGATGTTAATGCGAGTGTAGCGAAATGCTTGTGCTTCTAGTTCCGACAATGCAGTAATAACCAACAAGTAATCTAACCTAACAATTCCACAACTACTACTTTATACACACAAGTGTAAAGGGATAAAGAATATGTACATAAAGATATATGAATGAGGGATGGTACAGAACGGCATAGGCAAGATGCAGTAGATGGTATAGAGTACAGTATATACATATACATTATATTAAGTGGCATTGTTTAAAGTGCTAGTGATACATTTTTTATAAATTTCCATCAATTTCCATTATTAAAGTGAGCTGGAGTTGAGTCAGTATGTTGGCAGCAGCCACTCGATGTTAGTGGTGGCTGTTTAACAGTCTGATGGCCTTGAGATAGAAGCTGTTTTTCAGTCTCTCGGTCCCTGCTTTGATGCACCTGTACTGACCTCGCCTTCTGGATGATAGCGGGGTGAACAGGCAGTGGCTCGGGTGGTTGTTGTCCTTGATGATCTTTATGGCCTTCCTGTGACATCGGGTGGTGTAGGTGTCCTGGAGGGCAGGTAGTTTGCCTCCAGTGATGTTTTGTGCAGACATCACTACCCTCTGGAGAGCCTTACGGTTGTGGGCGGAGCAGTTGCCGTACGAGGCGGTGATACAGCCCGACAGGATGCTCTTGATTGTGCATCTGTAGAAGTTTGTGAGTGCTTTTGGTGACAAGCCGAATTTCTTCAGCCTCCTGAGGTTGAAGAGGCGCTGCTGCGCCTTCTTCACCACGCTGTCTGTGTGGGTGGACCATTTCAGTTTGTCCTTGATGTGTATGCCGAGGAACTTAAAACTTTCCACCCTCTCCACTACTGTCCTGTCAATGTAGATAGGGGGCTGCTCCCTCTGCTGTTTCCTGAAGTCCATGATCATCTCCTTTGTTGAAATAACAAATCAATGGAAAGTGTTTGTGTCAGACTTACAAAAAAAGGGATCCTGAGTGGCGCAGCGGTCTAAGGCACTGCATCGCAGTGCTAGAGACATCACTACAGACCCGGGTTCGATCCCGGGCTGTATCACAACCGGCCGTGATCGGGAGTCCCATAGGGAGGCGCACAATTGGCCCAGAGTCGTCCGGGTTAGGGTAGGGTTTGGCCGGGGTCGGCCGTCATTGTAAATAGGAATGAACTGAACTGCCTAGTTAAATAAACGTTAAATAAAAAATGTAAATACTTTATTTTGCACTTCCGAGTCTTGCTTAGAGGATTTTTTTTCAAGGACAATGTGCACATATTGTGCAAGCTCTTAGAGACTTACACAGAAAGACTCACAGCTGTAATCGCTGCCAAAGGTGATTCTAAGATATATTGACTCAGGCGTGTCAGAAGTTTAGACACACCTAGTCATTCAAGGCTTTTTCTTTATTTTTACTATTTTCTACATTGTAGAATAATAGTGAAGACATCAAAACTATGAAATAACACATATGGAATCATGTAGTAACCCCCAAAAAGTGTTAAACAAATCAAAATATTTTATATTTGAGATTCTTCAAAGTAGCCACCCTTTGCCTTGACGACAGCTTTGCACATAAAGAAAAACCCTTGAATTTTATTTATTTATTTTATTTTATTTTACCGTTATTTTACCAGGTAAGTTGACTGAGAACACGTTCTCATTTGCAGCAACGACCTGGGGAATAGTTACAGGGGAGAGGAGGGGGATGAATGAGCCAACTGTAAGCTGGGGATGATTAGGTGGCCATGATGGTTTGAGGGCCAGATTGGGAATTTAGCCAGGACACCGGGGTTAACACCCCTACTCTTACGATAAGTGCCATGGGATCTTTAATGACCTCAGAGAGTCAGGACACCCGTTTAACGTCCCATCCGAAAGACGGCACCCTACACCCTATGAGGTGTGTCCAAACTTTTGACTGGTACTGTATGTGAATTAGATATTTCTGTATTTAATTTTCACTACATTTGCGAAAAATGTACTTTGTAATTATGGGTTATTGTGTGTAGATGGGTGAAAAAACAAGAACATTGAATCTATGTTGAATTCAGGCTGTAACACAACAAAATGTGGAAGAAGTCAAGGGGAATTAATACTTTCTGAAGGCACTGCATGTATGCTGCGTGCTTGAGTGTAAGTGCATGTGTATAATTTATTTTATTTTTTATTTCACCTTTATTTAACCAGGTAGGCTAGTTGAGAACAAGTTCTCATTTGCAACTGCAACCTGGCCAAGATAAAGCATAGCAGTGTGAACAGACAACAACACAGAGTTACACATGGAGTAAACAATAAACAAGTCAATAACATAGTAGGGGGAAAAAAGAAGAAAAAAAGAATCTATATACAATGTGTGCAAAAGGCATGAGGAGGTAGGCAATAAATAAATAATTTATTGTACAATAAATTTATTCAATAAATTGTATAAATACTATTTAGCAGATTAGCACTGGGGTGATAAATCATCAGATGATCATGTGCAAGTAGAGATACTGGTGTGCAAAAGAGCAGAAAAATAAATAAATAAAAACAGTATGGGGATGAGGTAGGTAAATTGGGTGGGCTATATACCGATGGACTATGTACAGCTGCAGCGATCGGTTAGCTGCTCAGATAGCAGATGTTTAAAGTTGTTGAGGGAGATAAAAGTCTCTAACTTCAGAGATTTTTGCAATTCGTTCCAGTCGCAGGCAGCAGAGAACTGGAAGGAAAGGCGGCCAAATGAGGTTTTGGCTTTAGGGATGATCAGTGAGATACACCTGCTGGAGCGCGTGCTACGGGTGGGTGTTGCCATCGTGACCAGTGAACTGAGATGTGTGTGTTTACATATTTGTGTGTGCATGTGTGTGGGTGCACATATGTGTGTGTGTTCAGTGGGCTCACCTCGGGGATCCATAAGGCACAGCTGACATGGACCCACTTGGTTCCACTGCGGGTGGGCTTCAGGGCTCCGCCTCTCTTGGGGCACAGCAGGCATTTGGGTTGCACCCCTAGGGCACAGGTTCGGCACAGCCAGCTCCCCTGTGGGACCTTCAGGATCCCATAACACGCCTGGGGAGAGACAGAGGGGTGAGGGAGGAAAAGGAGAGAGGAGGAGAAGGAGAGGGGGAGGAGACAGAGGAGGAGAGGGAGAGGGGGGAGGAGACGGAGGAGAGAGAGGAGACGAGAGAGAGAGAGGGGGAGGAGACAGGAGAAAGGGGGAGGAAATAGGAGAAAGGGGGAGGAGACAGGAGACAGGAGAGTGGGAGGAGACAGGAGAGGGGGAGGAGACAGAGCAGGAGAGGGAGAGGGGGGGAGACAGAGAAGAGGGTGGCAGGGGAAGGAAAAAGGGACGAGGAACTATTTTCAAACATTTCGAAACAGCGTTGAACAGAGGAGGTTGACAGAGCTGTATGACTGCCAGAGAATTGTGAAACCAATTAACGCCATTAGACCCAATAAAAGAACAGCAGTCTGAAAAACTAAAACGAGGTCGATGGGTCTATTTCTTTGGTGTATTTTTCTTACTGTCAAAAACTCAAAAACTCAGAATAATATTTTAATTCCAATAACAGGGAATTTTTTATTTAACAAGGCAAGTCAGTTAAGAACAAATTCTTATTAACAATGATGGCCTATTTTCTGTAAGATCTGACAGTTGAAGGAGGTAAGGAGGTAAGGAGTCAAAGGAAGAAGAGTATAGTATCCAGTTTCTCCACGTAACTATAAATAATCCCCAATTAACACCTTTGTCCTTCTTGTCATGACCCCAAAGAACTACAAATCCCCCCATCCCCAATCGCTCCTGATCCCAAACAAAACACCCTCAATACGACCAAAAGTATTTCCCCCTCTATTCCCTTACACCCTCTTCCAACGAGAAGACACTGTTAACACCCCTAGAACATCTACTTGTCCCGTCCTCTTCACCCAGCAAAACATCCCACCTCCACCGCCACCCCTCCCTGTACCTGATGTACGCAGATGTTGCACTTGTCACAGAAGACCATCTCGTTGCCATCCTCTCCCTCTGGGGACCGGCACACGTCACACACCACATCCTCGTCGTACTCAATGCCCAGGCCCTCCTCCGTCTCGATGGCCTGCTGCATGTTCTCCTCACACTGGCTCTCCAGCTCCACCAGCACACGCTCCATGGTCAGCTCGTCCAGCTCCGGCAGCGCTGAGGGAGGGAGGGAAGGAGAGAGAGGTGGGTCAGTGTCAGACACTGGTTTGGGACATGGGTCAGAGTCGGTCTATTATACGTTTGGGAGAGAAGGACAGAGCGTCTAGTTAAGGCTCACAGCTAGTCACGTTTGCTGAACATTTTGTACTATTAAACCCTGGCTATAAATGTATCTTGTACGTCAAATTGCCACAAACAAAAGCAACTGTCAATGTGTCAGACCAAGGCTGCATTCTGATCTTTTGCCACTTAACTTATCTTTTGACCAATCAGATCAAATTACTTGGCAATAAATTGGGCCAAAGATCAGAATTGGGCTGCCTGTGTAAATGCAGCCAAAATCTTATAAGTACTGGTAAAAGGCCTGTTATGGATTACATTTAGCATATTTTTTGTACTGAATGATATCAGATCTTCAACCAAAATCTAATATTAGATAAAAGGAACCTAGGTTTTACAAATAACCCAAAAAATAGACACTCATTTTATTTATTTAACAAAGTTATGAAATACCCAATTCCCCTGTGTGAAAAAGTAATTGCCCCCTTACACTCAATAACTGGTTGTGCCACCTTTAGCTGCAATGACTACAACCAAATGCTTCCTGTAGTTGTGCACGATATCTAAGAAAGTCTCGAGGTTTTGCTTGCCTGTGGTAGAATATCTCATGATAAGCTGTAGACCACACTATCTACCTAGAGAGTATTCATCTGTATTTTTCGTAGCTGTCTACATACCACCACAGACTGATGCTGGCACTAAGACCGCACTGAATGAGCTGTATTCCGCCATAAGCAAACAGGAAGACACTCACCCAGAGGCAGCGCTCCTAGTAGCCGGGAAACTTAAATCCGTCTCATCAAACCCTCTTAAATAAGCATACCGCTTTCAAAAAATGTAGAACTAAGAACAGATATAACCCTTGATTCACTTCAGACTTGACTGCCCTCGACCAGGACAAAAACACCCTGTGGCGTACTGCACTGGCATCGAATAGTCCCCGCGATATGCAAATATTCAGGGAAGTCAGGAACCAATACAAACAGTTAGATAGGAAAGAAAAGGCTAGCTTTTTCAAACAGAAATTTGCATCCTGCAGCACTAATTCCAAAAAGTTTTGGGACACTGTAAAGTCCATGAGAATAAGAGTACCTCCTCCCAGCTGCCCACTGCACTGAGACTTGGAAACACTGTTACCACTGATAAATACACGATAATCGAGAATTTCAATAAGCATTTCTCTACGTCTGCCCATGCTTTCCACCTGGCTACCCCCAGCCAACAGCTCTGCACCCCCCGCAGCAACTCGCCCATGCCCCCACCATTTCTCCTTCACCCAAATCCAGACAGCTGATGTTCTGAAAGAGCTACAAAATCTGGATCCCCAACATCAACTGGGCTAGACAATCTGAACCCTCTCTTCCTAAAATGATCCGCCACTATTGTTGCAACCCCTATTACTAGCCTGTTCAACGTCTCTTTCGTATCGTCTGAGATTCCTAAAGATTGGAAAGCGGCCGCGGTCATCCCCCTCTTCAAAGAGGGAGACACTGCCCTGCCTTTCTAGAGTCTTCGAAATCCAAGTGAACAAACAGATCACCAACCATTTCGAATCCCACCGTAGCTTCTCCACTATGAAATCTGGTTTCCGAGCTGCTCACGGGTGCACCTCAGCCACGCTCAAGGTCCTAAACGATATCATAACCACCATCGATAAAAGACAGTACTGTGCAGCCGTCTTCATGAAACTGGCCAAGGCGTTTGACTCTGTCAATCACCGTATTCTTATCGGCAGACTCAACAGCCCTGGTTTCTCTAATGAATGCCTCGCCTGGTTCACTAACTACTTCTCAGATAGAGTTCAGTGTGTCAAATCGGAGGGCCTGTTGTCCGGACCTCTGGCAGGCTCTATGGGGGTACCACAGAATTCAATTCTCGGGTCAACTTTTTTCTCTGTATATATCAATGATGTCGCTCTTGTTGCGGGGGATTCTTTGATCCACCTCTACGCAGACGACGCCATTCTGTATACATCTGGCCCTTCTTTGGACACTGTGTTAACAAACCTCCAAACGAGCTTCAACGCGGCCTCCAACTGCTCTTAAATGCTAGTAAATCGCTGAACGCACCCACCCGTCCGACCAGCATCACTACTCTGGACAGTTCTGACCTAGAATATGTGGACAACTATAAATACCTAGGTGTCTGGCTAGACTGTAAACTCTCCTTCCAGACTCACGTTAAGCATCTCAATCCAAAGTTAAATCTAGAATTGGCTTCCTATTTCGCAACAAAGCCTCCTTCACCATGCTGCCAAACTTCCCCTCGTAAAACTGACTATCCTACTGATCCTTGACTTCGGCGATGTCATTTACATATTAGCCTCCAACACTCTACTCAGCAAATTGGATGCAGTCTATCACAGTGCCATCCGTTTTGTCACCAAAGCCCCATATACTACCCACCACTGCGACCTGTATGCTCTCGTTGGCTGGTCCTCGCTACATATTCATCGCCAAACCCACTGGTTCTAGGTCATCTATAAGTTTTGCTAGGTATAGCTTTGCCTTATCTCAGCTCACTGGTCACCATAGCAACACCCACCCGTAGCACACGCTCCAGCAGATATATTTCACTGGTCATCCCCAAAGCCAACACTTACTTTGGCCTCATTTCATTCCAGTTCTCTGCTGCCAATGATTGGAACGAATTGCAAAAATCACGTAACTTGGAGACTTATAGCTCCCTCACTAATTTTAAGCGTCAGCTGTCAGAGCAGTTTACCGATCACTGCAGCTGTACACAGCCCATCTGTAAATAGCCCATCCAACCAACTACCTACCTCATCACCATATTTGTTGTTGTTTTTCTGCTCTTTTGTACACCAGTATTTCAACTTGCACATCCTCATCTGCACATTTATCACTCCAGTGTCAATTGCTAAATTGTGATTACTTCGCCACTATTGGCCTATTTATTGCCTTACCTCCTTACTTCATTTGCACACACTGTATACAGATTTTTCTATTGTGTTGTTGTTTTTGTCGCACTGCTTTGCTTTATCTTGGCCAGGTCGCAGTTGTAAATGAGAACTTGTTCTCAACTGGCCTACATGGTTTTATTAAAAAAAATCCTGCTTACAAGCAAAACTTAAAGCAGGAAGCACCAGTGACTTGATCAATAAAAATGTGGTCAGATGAAGCAGATGCTAAGCTACAGGACTGTTTTGCTAGCATAGACTGGAACATGTTCCGGGATTCCTCCAATGGCATATAGAAGTACACCACATCAGTCAATGGCTTCATCAATAAGTGCATCGATGACGTCGTCCCCACAGTGACCGTACGTACATACCCCAACCAGAAGCCATGGATTACAGGCAACATCCGCACTGAGCTAAAGGCTAGAGCTGCCGCTTTCAAAGAGTGGGAGTCTAACCGGGAAGCTTAAAAGAAATCCCGCTATGCCCGCCGACGAACCATCAAACAGGCAAAGCGCCAATAAGCGTCAAATCGAATCGTACGACACCGGCTCTGACGCTCATCGGATGTGGCAGGGCTTGCAAACATTACAGACTACAAAGGGAAGCACAGCTGAGAGCTTCCCAGTGACACAAGCCTACCAGACGAGGTAAACTACTTATATTCTTGCTTCGAGGCAAATAACACTGAAACATGCATGAGAGCACCAGCTGTTCCGGAAGACAGCCGATGTGAGTAGACCTTTAAACAGGTCAACATTCACAAGGCCGCAGGGCCAGACGGATTACCAGGACGTGTACTGCGAGCATGCGCTGACCAATTGGCAAGTGTCTTCACTGACATTTTCAACCTCTCCCTGTCCGAGTCTGTAATACCAACATGTTTCAAGCACACCACCATAGTCCCTGTGCCCAAGAACACTAAGGTAACCTGCCTAAATGACTACCGACCCGTAGCACTCACATCTGTAGCCATGAAGTGCTTTGGAAGGCTGGTTATGGCTCACAACACCATTATCCCAGAAACCCTAAACCCACTCCAACTTGCATACCGCCCTAACAGATCCACAGATGATGCAATCTCTATTGCACCTATGTGAGAATTTTATTCATTGACTCATTGACACCATAGTGCCCTCAAAGCTCATCAATAAGCTAAGGACCCTGGGACTAAACACCTCCCTCTGCAACTGGATCCTGGACTTCCTGACAGGCTGCCCCCAGGTGGTAAGGGTAGGTAACAACACATCCGTCACGCTGATCCTCAACACAGGGTCCCTCAGGGGTGCGTGCTCAGTCCCTACCTGTACTCCCTGTTCACTCATGACTGCACGGCCAGGCATGACTCCAACAACATCATTAAGTTTGCCGATGACACAACAGTGATCACCGACAACGACGAGACAGCCTATAGGGAGGAGGTCAGAGACCTGGCCGTGTGGTGCCAGGACAACAACCTCTCCCTCAACGTGATCAAGACAAAGGAGATGATTGTGGGCTACAGGAAAAAGAGGACCGAGCACGCCCTCATTCTCATCGACAGGGCTGTAGTGGAGCAGGTTGAGAGCTTCAAGTTCCTTGGTGTCCACATCACCAAAAAACTAACATGGTCCAAGCACACCAAGACAGTCGTGAAGAGGGCACAACAAAACCTATTTCTCCTCAGGAGACTGAAAAGATTTGGCATGAGTCCTCAGATCCTCAAAAGGTTCTACAGCTGCACCATTGAGAGCATCCTGACTGGTTGCATCACTGCCTGGTATGGCAACTGCTCGGCCTCCGACCGCAAGGCACTACAGAGGGTACTGCGTACGGCCCAGTACATCACTGGGGCCAAACTTCCTGCCATCCAGGACCTCTACACCAGGCGGTGTCAGAGGAAGGCCCTAAAAATTGTCAAAGACTTCAGCCACCTTGGTCATAGACTGTTCTCTCTGTTACCGCATGGCAAGCAGTACCAGAGCGCCATGTATAGGTCCAAGAGGCTTCTAAACAGCTTCTACCCCCAAGCCATAAGACTCCTGAACATCTAATCAAATGGCTACCCAGACTATTTGCACCCCCCCCCCCCCCCCTTTTACACAGCTGCTACTCTCTGTTGTTATCATCTATGCATAGTCACTTTAATAACTTTACCTACATGTACATATTACCTCAACTAACCGGTGCCCCCGCCCATTCACTCTGTACTGGTACCCCCCTGTGTATAGTCTCGCTATTGTTATTTTACTGCTGTTCTTTAATTACTTGTTACTTTCATTAGTAGTATAAGTTTATCTTTTTAGACAACTCAGGTTTCCTTTATCTAATATTAGATTTTGGTTGAAGAACTGATAACATTCAGTATCAAAAATATGCAAAAGACAAATACTATTTCACAGCACTGTACATACGGTCTTCAGGGATTAGAGACGGATTGTTTTTTAAAAGCAAACCAGTAGGAAGCTGAGTTTAGTTATCCGTTAACTTCTGAGCCTATGACATTTACATCTTGTCTGTTAACTTCTGATCCTATGACATTTACATCTTGTCTGTTAACTTCTGATCCTCTGACATTTACATCTTGTAAATAGGGAGAGGCTCGAGGAACAAACATTTCAGTCGTAACATTTGCATGTACATGCATAACTGTGTCTGAGAGAATGAGAGCTAGAGATAAATGGAGAGGGATGTTGGTAGAGGGAGAGAACATGAGAGAGAGATTGAAAGAAAGCATTCTCTTCATCTTTTCTATCTCAGCCTATCAGTGTTGCAATGTGACCTCATAACCCAGCAACAATACTGCAAGTGTTTGTTTAGTCTAGCCATTGGGGTTATGAGAAGCAACTCATTTCAGCTGGAACACACTGAACGTACATTGGGGGGGGGAGGGGGGGGGCGATTTCATAATATTTTAAAAAGCAGAGTAAATAAACCCGGGCCTGAGGGATTTTAAAATGCAATTATTTTTCTAATCTATAAACGCAAAATCAGATTGCAAATAAACTGGATCTGCGATGTGGAGAGACAGATCTTCAGGGTCAGCACTTGTCAGTAGTCTAGGCCAGATAGACAGAGAGTGGTTGGGTGACTGGCAGAGACCCAGGACGCAACAGTGGGAAGATCCCTCTGTGTGGACATAGAGAATAGAGAGGTGCACCCTTCTGACCCCCAAAACGGACGTCTGGATCATAGGTCAGACGTGTGGGGGCAATTAAACAGAGCTGTGGAGTAGTGAAGTTGGATTGAGGAATACTGTGTGTGTGTGAGCCTGCAGTTTAAAGTATTGATGAGGCAGAGTGACACATAGGAGTCAAGGTGGTACAGTCATACTGTGGTAACATGGTCAAACTGTAAGAACATTGACATAGAAGAGCATGTAGAACGCTGATAGTAGTAGAGTAAACAAACCTAGGGGAAAGCATTTGTTACCTCAAGCAGGTGGCATAGGGATGAGTGAGTGAGTGAGTGAGTCTTATTCTAGCCTAAATGCTCAAATGAACAGATGTAACAAAACAAAAGGCTAATCAAGTCCTGTTGTTGATTTGAGGGTAGCATCTCAAATACAACCCTATTCCCCTATATAGTGCACAACTTTTTACTAGAGCCCTATGAGCCCTGGTCAAAAATAGTGCACTACATAGGGAATAGGGTGCCATTTGGGACTCAAAAGAAGTCTCTTACCCAGTTCTCTGAACTCCAGGTTAACCAGCTCCAGCCAGGACACGTCTATGTCATCCAGGTCATAGCGGCTGTGGGGCTCATTGGTGGTCTTCATGCCCCCCCGGCCCTGCCCTGGCCAGTAGAATGGGATACGCCCCACCTCTGGTAGCATCCTGTCAACACAGAAAAACAAAGTATTTTTTTCACTTTCATGAACTGAAATATTTTAAGTTCAGTGAAACGTGTACAGTGAACAGTGAAAGGTGTACAGTAAGCAGTGAAACGTGTACATTAAGGATAGAAACACATGGTCAAACAGATGCTTGGACTTGTGAGTCAGTCAGAGTCATGGATACATCATTAATCATCCTTCCTTTATTCAGGTACAGGTGCACGCACACATGCACATACGCACGCACGCACACATGCACATACGCACGCACGCACATATGCGCAGACACAAATGTCACACACAGACATGATAAGCATCAGACAGCGAGAAACAGACCCCCGGTTACGACAGTCATCAGATGGTCATCACAGCAGCATCATCACAGTAAGTGTGTCATTCTGAGGAGCCATCATTGAAATAATCACTTGGGTGTCATTGAGACAGTGGCAACCTTCCTGACAGACCTAGACAGACAACCCTGATTGACCAGCACTAACAACTCTCCCTAGTCACAGGCACCGGATGCGTCCCAAATGGCACCCTATTTTCTTGTAGTGCAATACTTTTGACCAGGTCCCTCTAGTCAAAGTAGTGCACTATATAGAGAATAGGGTGCCAAATGGGATGCATGCAGTGACATCCTGATGACCTGCCTACAGTAAACAACCCTGACGGACCAGCCCTAACAACCCGCCCTGTCCTCTGTCCAATGCACAGGCCCTGTGTTGTGTCTGTCCAGACATGGGGATGTATTTGTAGTGCACAGGGAACCATGGGGAGAGAGAGAGAGTAGAACTGCAGTCATCATCACCTCCCTCCCGGCGCCTCAGGTCCTTCTCACTGTGGATTCAGGAAGACCCACTGGAAGGGGAGCCCGTAAAGATTTCTGTACGGATCTCCCTCCCTACATCACACACACACACACACACACACACACACACACACACACACACACACACACACACACACACACACACACGCGCACACACGCACACACGCACACACACACACACGTTCCCAAACCAGCCCACGGGGGTTTTCCAGTTCTATCAGTGCGCACACAAACACACACGCCAAACACCTCGTCACCTCCTCCACCTGGTAATTAAATCATGACCTTTGAGTGAAAGGAAGTGGTGTGATAATTGTACATTTAACATTTTAGTCATTTAGCAGATGCTCTTATCCAGAGTGTCATGCCCTGACCTTAGTTATCTATGTTTTCTTTATTATTTTGGTTAGGTCAGGGTGTGACGAGGGTGGGTATGCTTGTTTTGTATCATCTAGGGTTTTGTATGTCTATGGTGGCCTGAATTGGTTCCCAATCAGAGGCAGCTGTTTATCGTTGACTCTGATTGGGGATCATATTTAGGTTGCCATTTTCCCTTTTGGTTTGTGGGTTCGTATTCTATGTTTAGTTGCCTGTCTGCAGTAGCCATATTAGCTTCACGGTTCGTTTTGTTATTTTGTTCGTTTTGTTCAGTGTTCATTCTTTAAATAAAGAAGAATGTACGCTTATCACGCTGCGCCTTGGTCTCCTCCCTACGACGGCCGTGACACAGAGTGACTAAAAGGAGCAATTAGGGTTAAGTGCTTTGCTCAAGGGCACAGCGATTTTTCACCAAGTCGGCCCGGGGATTCAAACCAGCGACCTTTCAGATACTGGCCCAATGCTCTTAACTGCTATGCTTCCTGCCGGACTCTGCCTCTCTCTGTCTCTTATCTTAAATAGGTCATCAACCTCATCACCACAGCTCCTGCCTCACTGCGTCAGAGGCTGGGTAGTGTACTGGGTGTTTACACAATCTTACTGCAGTGTGCACTATCGGGAATAAGGTGCCATCTGGGACGCACACACACTGTGCTCTTCACACTGCCTCCCCTTCCCTGGCCGACACGTCTGATGTAAAACCATGCACATAATGTGAGGCCTGAAAAATCCCCAGACAGATGCCTTACTGCTGCCCCCCAGACAGATGCCTTACTGCTGCCTCCCAGACAGATGCCTTACTGCTGCCTCCCAGACAGATGCCTTACTGCTGCCTCCCAGACAGATGCCTTACTGCTGCCCCCCAGACAGATGCCTTACTGCTGCCCCCCAGACAGATGCCTTACTGCTGCCTCCCAGACAGATGCCTTACTGCTGCCTCCCAGACAGATGCCTTACTGCTGCACCCCCAGACAGATGCCTTACTGCTGCCCCCCAGACAGATGCCTTACTGCTGCCCCCCAGACAGATGCCTTACTGCTGCCTCCCAGACAGATGCCTTACTGCTGCCTCCCAGACAGATGCCTTACTGCTGCCCCCCCAGACAGATGCCTTACTGCTGCCTCCCAGACAGATGCCTTACTGCTGCCTCCCAGACAGATGCCTTACTGCTGCCTCCCAGACAGATGCCTTACTGCTGCCCCCCAGACAGATGCCTTACTGCTGCCTCCCAGACAGATGCCTTACTGCTGCCTCCCAGACAGATGCCTTACTGCTGCCCCCCAGACAGATGCCTTACTGCTGCCTCCCAGACAGATGCCTTACTGCTGCCCCCCCAGACAGATGCTTTACTGCTGCCTCCCAGACAGATGCCTTACTGCTGCCTCCCAGACAGATGCCTTACTGCTGCCTCCCAGACAGATGCCTTACTGCTGCCCCCCAGACAGATGCCTTACTGCTGCCCCCCCAGACAGATGCCTTACTGCTGCCTCCCAGACAGATGCCTTACTGCTGCCTCCCAAACAGATGCCTTACTGCTGCCCCCCCCAGACAGATGCCTTACTGCTGCCTCCCAGACAGATGCCATACTGCTGCCTCCCAGACAGATGCCTTACTGCTGCCCCCCAGACAGATGCCTTACTGCTGCCTCCCAGACAGATGCCTTACTGCTGCCTCCCAGACAGATGCCTTACTGCTGCCTCCCAGACAGATGCCTTACTGCTGCCTCCCAGACAGATGCCTTACTGCTGCCCCCCAGACAGATGCCTTACTGCTGCCTCCCAGGCAGATGCCTTACTGCTGCCTCCCAGACAGATGCCTTACTGCTGCCCCCCCAGACAGATGCCTTACTGCTGCCCCCCAGACAGATGCCTTACTGCTGCCTCCCAGACAGATGCCTTACTGCTGCCCCCCAGACAGATGCCTTACTGCTGCCTCCCAGACAGATGCCTTACTGCTGCCTCCCAGACAGATGCCTTACTGCTGCCTCCCAGACAGATGCCTTACTGCTGCCCCCCCAGACAGATGCCTTACTGCTGCCCCCCAGACAGGTGCCTTACTGCTGCCTCCCAGACAGATGCCTTACTGCTGCCTCCCAGACAGATGCCTTACTGCTGCCCCCCAGACAGATGCCTTACTGCTGCCCCCCCAGACAGATGCCTTACTGCTGCCCCCCAGACAGATGCCTTACTGCTGCCCCCCAGACAGATGCCTTACTGCTGCCCCCCAGACAGATGCCTTACTGCTGCCCCCCAGACAGATGACTTACTGCTGCCCCCCAGACAGATGCCTTACTGCTGCCCCCCAGACAGATGCTTTACTGCTGCCCCCCCAGACAGATGCCTTACTGCTGCCCCCCAGACAGATGCCTTACTGCTGCCTCCCAGACAGATGCCTTACTGCTGCCTCCCAGACAGATGCCTTAATGCTGCCTCCCAGACAGATGCCTTACTGCTGCCTCCCAGACAGATGCCTTACTGCTGCCTGCTAGCAGCCTGCTGCCTCCCTCCACTACCGCACACTCTGATCTTCATCGCTGTTTTTTCTAAGAACTGGCAACGATCAAATGTGGGTAGTTTACATTCGCGAGGGCACACATTTCATACATTTTTACACAGAGTTGCTGTGCCCGATTACGCTTGTTATCTTTTCATTAGATAAGCCCCTTCTACTGTCTGTTGCTAAAGGTGCCGGCCAGCCTAAAGGTGTTCAAAGCTGGAAGGATTGTCTAAAGTGGTGACTGGAAACAGACTCGTTAGTGGATCTTGCAGAGATGCAGGCAGAAGGTGACTAATCTGATGCTGCTTCCTTTCTCTCTCTCACTAGCTGACTGTAGACGACGTAGTGTTTCTATGGCTGACTGTAGACGACGTAGTGTTTCTATGGCTGACTGTAGACGACGTAGTGTTTCTATGGCTGACTAGATGACGTAGTGTTTCTATGGCTGACTGTAGACGACGTAGTGTTTCTATGACTGACTGTAGACGACGTAGTGTTTCTATGGCTGACTAGATGACGTGGTGTTTCTACGGCTGACTGTATACGACGTAGTGTTTCTACGGCTGACTGTAGACGACGTAGTGTTTCTACGGCTGACTGTATACGACGTAGTGTTTCTATGGCTGACTGTAGACGACATAGTGTTTCTATGGCTGACTGTAGACGACGTAGTGTTTCTATGGCTGACTGTAGACGACGTAGTGTTTCTATGGCTGACTGTAGACAACGTAGTGTTTCTACGGCTGACTAGATGACATAGTGTTTCTATAGCTGACTGTAGACAACGTAGTGTTTCTACGGCTGACTATATGACGTAGTGTTTCTATGGCTGACTGTAGGCAACGTAGTGTTTCTATGTCTGACTGTAGACGACGTAGTGTTTCTATGGCTGACTGTAGACAACGTAGTGTTTCTATGGCTGACTGTAGACAACGTAGTGTTTCTATGGCTGACTGTAGACAACGTAGTGTTTCTATGGCTGACTGTAGACAACGTAGTGTTTCTATGGCTGACTGTAGACAACGTAGTGTTTCTATGGCTGACTGTAGACGACGTAGTGTTTCTATGGCTGACTGTAGACAACGTAGTGTTTCTATGGCTGACTGTAGACAACGTATTGTTTCTATGGCTGACTGTAGACAACGTAGTGTTTCTATGGCTGACTGTAGACAACGTAGTGTTTCTACGGCTGACTAGATGACGTAGTGTTTCTACGGCTGACTGTAGACAATGTAGTGTTTCTATGGCTGACTGTAGACGACATAGTGTTTCTATGGCTGACTGTAGACGACGTATTGTTTCTATGGCTGACTGTAGACGACGTAGTGTTTCTATGGCTGACTGTAGATGACGTAGTGTTTCTATGGCTGACTGTAGATGACGTAGTGTTTCTATGGCTGACTGTAGACAACGTAGTGTTTCTATGGCTGACTGTAGACGACGTAGTGTTTCTATGGCTGACTGTAGACAACGTAGTGTTTCTACGGCTGACTGTAGATGACGTAGTGTTTCTATGGCTTACTGTAGACAAAGTAGTGTTTCTATGGCTGACTGTAGACGACGTAATGTTTCTATGGCTGACTGTAGAAAACATAGTGTTTCTATGGCTGACTGTAGACGACGTAGTGTTTCTATGGCTTACTGTAGACAAAGTAGTGTTTCTATGGCTGACTGTAGACGACGTAGTGTTTCTATGGCTGACTGTAGACGACGTAGTGTTTCTATGGCTTACTGTAGACAACGTAGTGTTTCTATGGCTGACTGTAGACAACGGAGTGTTTCTATGGCTGACTGTAGATGACGTAGTGTTTCTATGGCTGACTGTAGACAACGTAGTGTTTCTATGGCTGACTGTAGGCAACGTAGTGTTTCTATGACTGACTAGATGACGTAGTGTTTCTATGGCTTACTGTAGACAACGTAGTGTTTCTATGGCTGACTGTAGGCAACGTAGTGTTTCTATGACTGACTAGATGACGTAGTGTTTCTATGGCTTACTGTAGACAACGTAGTGTTTCTATGGCTGACTGTAGGCAACGTAGTGTTTCTATGACTGACTAGATGACGTGGTGTTTCTATGGCTGACTGTAGACGACGTGGAGTTTCTATGGCTGACTGTAGACAACGTGGAGTTTCAATAGCTGACTGTAGACAACGTAGTGTTTCTATGGCTGACTGTAGACAACGTAGTGTTTCTATGGCTGACTGTAGACGATGTGGTGTTTCTATGGCTGACTGTAGATGACGTAGTGTTTCTATGGCTGACTGTAGACGATGTGGTGTTTCTATGGCTGACTGTAGACGATGTGGTGTTTCTATGGCTGACTGTAGACAACGTAGTGTTTCTATGGCTGACTGTAGACAACGTGGAGTTTCTATGGCTGACTGTAGACAACGTGGAGTTTCTATAGCTGACTGTAGACAACGTAGTGTTTCTACGGCTGACTAGATGACGTGATGTTTCTATGGCTTACTGTAGACAACGTAGTGTTTCTATGACTGACTGTAGACGACATAGTGTTTCTATGGCTGACTGTAGACAACGTAGTGTTTCTATGACTGACTGTAGACAAAGTAGTGTTTCTATGGCTGACTAGATGACGTGGTGTTTCTACGGCTGACTAGATGACGTAGTGTTTCTATGGCTGACTGTAGACGAAGTAGTGTTTCTATGGCTGACTGTAGACAACGTAGTGTTTCTATGGCTGACTGTAGACAACGTAGTGTTTCTATGGCTGACTGTAGACGATGTAGTGCTTCTATGGCTGACTGTAGACGACGTAGTGTTTCTATGGCTGACTGTAGACGACATAGTGTTTCTATGGCCGACTGTAGACGACGTAGTGTTTCTATGGCTGACTGTAGACAACGTAGTGTTTCTATGGCTGACTGTAGACGACGTAGTGTTTCTATGGCTGACTGTAGGCAACGTAGTGTTTCTATGACTGACTAGATGACGTGGTGTTTCTATGGCTGACTGTAGACGACGTGGAGTTTCTATGGCTGACTGTAGACAACGTGGAGTTTCAATAGCTGACTGTAGACAACGTAGTGTTTCTATGGCTGACTGTAGACAACGTAGTGTTTCTATGGCTGACTGTAGACGATGTGGTGTTTCTATGGCTGACTGTAGATGACGTAGTGTTTCTATGGCTGACTGTAGACGATGTGGTGTTTCTATGGCTGACTGTAGACAACGTAGTGTTTCTATGGCTGACTGTAGACGACGTAGTGTTTCTATGGCTGACTGTAGACAACGTGGAGTTTCTATGGCTGACTGTAGACAACGTGGAGTTTCTATAGCTGACTGTAGACGACATAGTGTTTCTATGGCTGACTGTAGACAACGTAGTGTTTCTATGACTGACTGTAGACAACGTAGTGTTTCTATGGCTGACTAGATGACGTGGTGTTTCTACGGCTGACTAGATGACGTAGTGTTTCTATGGCTGACTGTAGACGAAGTAGTGTTTCTATGGCTGACTGTAGACGACGTAGTGTTTCTATGGCTGACTGTAGACAACGTAGTGTTTCTATGGCTGACTGTAGACGATGTAGTGCTTCTATGGCTGACTGTAGACGACGTAGTGTTTCTATGGCTGACTGTAGACGACATAGTGTTTCTATGGCCGACTGTAGACGACGTAGTGTTTCTATGGCTGACTGTAGACAACGTAGTGTTTCTATGGCTGACTGTAGACGACGTAGTGTTTCTATGGCTTACTGTAGACGACGTGATGTTTCTATGGCTGACTGTAGACAACGTAGTGTTTCTATGTCTGACTGTAGACAACGTAGTGTTTCTACGGCTGACTGTAGACGACGTGATGTTTCTACGGCTGACTGTAGACGACGTAGTGTTTCTATGGCTGACTGTAGACGACGTAGTGTTTATATGGCTGACTGTAGATGACGTAGTGTTTCTATGGCTGACTGTAGACAACGTAATGTTTCTATGGCTGACTGTAGACAACATAGTGTTTCTATGGCTGACTGTAGACGACGTAGTGTTTCTATGGCTTACTGTAGACAACGTAGTGTTTCTATGGCTGACTGTAGGCAACGTAGTGTTTCTATGACTGACTAGATGACGTAGTGTTTCTGTGGCTTACTGTAGACAACGTAGTGTTTCTATGGCTGACTGTAGGCAACGTAGTGTTTCTATGACTGACTAGATGACGTAGTGTTTCTATGGCTGACTGTAGACAACGTAGTGTTTCTATGGCTGACTGTAGGCAACGTAGTGTTTCTATGGCTGACTGTAGACGACGTTGTGTTTCTATGGCTGACTGTAGACGACGTAGTGTTTCTATGGCTGACTGTAGACGACGTGGAGTTTCTATGGCTGACTGTAGACAACGTGGAGTTTCTATAGCTGACTGTAGACAACGTAGTGTTTCTATGGCTGACTGTAGACAACGTAGTGTTTCTATGGCTGACTGTAGACGATGTGGTGTTTCTATGGCTGACTGTAGACAACGTAGTGTTTCTATGGCTGACTGTAGACGATGTGGTGTTTCTATGGCTGACTGTAGACAACGTAGTGTTTCTATGGCTGACTGTAGACAACGTAGTGTTTCTATGGCTGACTGTAGACAACGTGGAGTTTCTATGGCTGACTGTAGACAACGTGGAGTTTCTATAGCTGACTGTAGACAACGTAGTGTTTCTATGGCTGACTGCAGACGATGTGGTGTTTCTATGGCTGACTGTAGACAACGTGGTGTTTCTATGGCTGACTGTAGACAACGTAATGTTTCTATGGCTGACTGTAGACAAAGTAGTGTTTCTATGGCTGACTGTAGACGACGTGGAGTTTCTATGGCTGACTGTAGACAACGTGGAGTTTCTATAGCTGACTGTAGACAACGTAGTGTTTCTATGGCTGACTGTAGACAACGTAGTGTTTCTATGGCTGACTGTAGACGATGTGGTGTTTCTATGGCTGACTGTAGACAACGTAGTGTTTCTATGGCTGACTGTAGACGATGTGGTGTTTCTATGGCTGACTGTAGACAACGTAGTGTTTCTATGGCTGACTGTAGACAACGTAGTGTTTCTATGGCTGACTGTAGACAACGTGGAGTTTCTATGGCTGACTGTAGACAACGTGGAGTTTCTATAGCTGACTGTAGACAACGTAGTGTTTCTATGGCTGACTGTAGACGATGTGGTGTTTCTATGGCTGACTGTAGACAACGTGGTGTTTCTATGGCTGACTGTAGACAACGTAATGTTTCTATGACTGACTGTAGACAAAGTAGTGTTTCTATGGCTGACTGTAGACGACGTGGAGTTTCTATAGCTGACTGTAGACAACGTAGTGTTTCTATGGCTGACTGTAGACAACGTAGTGTTTCTATGGCTGACTGTAGACGATGTGGTGTTTCTATGGCTGACTGTAGACAACGTAGTGTTTCTATGGCTGACTGTAGACGATGTGGTGTTTCTATGGCTGACTGTAGACAACGTAGTGTTTCTATGGCTGACTGTAGACAACGTAATGTTTCTATGGCTGACTGTAGACAACATAGTGTTTCTATGGCTGACTGTAGACGACGTAGTGTTTCTATGGCTGACTGTAGACAACGTGGTGTTTCTATGGCTGACTGTAGACAACGTAGTGTTTCTATGGCTGACTGTAGACAACGTAGTGTTTCTATGGCTGACTGTAGACGATGTGGTGTTTCTATGGCTGACTGTAGACAACGTAGTGTTTCTATGGCTGACTGTAGACGACGTGATGTTTCTATGGCTGACTGTAGACAACGTAGTGTTTCTATGGCTGACTGTAGAAGACGTGGTGTTTCTATGGCTGACTGTAGACGACGTGATGTTTCTATGGCTGAAAGTATATGACGTAGTGTTTCTATGGCTGACTGTAGACGATGTGGTGTTTCTATGGCTGACTGTAGACAACGTAGTGTTTCTATGGCTTACTGTAGATGACGTGATGTTTCTATGGCTGACTGTAGGCAACGTAGTGTTTCTATGGCTGACTGTAGACAACGTAGTGTTTCTATGGCTGACTGTAGAAGACGTGGTGTTTCTATGGCTGACTGTAGACAACGTAGTGTTTCTACGGCTGACTGTAGACGACGTAGTGTTTCTATGGCTGACTGTAGATGACTGGTGAAGGGAAACCACAGGGGTGAGGTGAAATAACAGTTCTCTCTGGCCAGAGTCACATGTCCATTACACAAGCTCCGTCAGCGGACTTGATGATGGAGTTGGAACTACAGTTGAAGTCGGAAGATGATACACACTTAGGTTGGAGTCATTAAAACTCGGTTTTCAACCACTCCACACATTTCTTGTTAACAAACTATAGTTTTGGCAAGTCGGTAAGGACATCTACTTTGTGCATGACACAAGTAATTTTTCCAACAATTGTTTATTGACAGATTATTTCACTTATAATTCACTGTATCACAATTCCAGTGGGTCAGAAGTATACATACACTAAGTTGACTGTGACTTTAAACAGCTTGGAAAATTCCAGAAAATTATGTCATGGCTTTAGAAGATTATGATAGGCTAATTGACATCATTTGAGTCATTTGGAGGTGTACCTGTGGATGTATTTCAAGGCCTACCTTCAAACTCAGTGCCTCTTTGCTTGACATCATGGGAAAATCAAAAGAAATCAGCCAAGACCTCAGAATTGTTTTGTAGACCTCCACAAGTCTGGTTCATCCTTGGGAGCAATTTCCAAGCACCTGAAGGTACCATGTTCATCTGTATAAACAATAGTACGCAAGTATAAATACCATGAGACCACGCAGACGTCACACCGCTCAGGAAGGAGACGTGTTCTGTCTCCTAGAGATGAACGTACTTTGGTGCGAAAAGTGCAAATCAATCCCAGAACAACAGCAAAGGACATTGTGAAGATGCTGGAGGAAACAGGTACAAAAGTATCTATATCCACACAACCTCAAAGGCCGATCACCAAGGAAGAAGCCACTGCTCCAAAACCGGCATAAAAAAGCCAGACTAAGGTTGGCAACTGCACATGGGGATGAAGATCATACTTTTTGGAGAAATGTCCTCTAGTCTGATGAAACAAAAATAGAACTGTTTGGCCATAATGACCATCGTTAAGTTTGGAGGAAAAAGGGGGACGCTTGCAAGCCGAAGAACACCATCCCAACCGTGAACCATGGGGGTGGCAGCATCATGTTGTGGGGGTGCTTTGCTGCAGGAGGGACTGGTGCACTTCACAAAATAGATGGCATCATGGGGAAGCGGAATGATGTGGATATATTGAAGCAACATCTCAAGACATCAGTCAGGAAGTTAAAGCTTGATCGCAAATGGGTCTTCCAAATAGACAATGTCCCCAAGCATACTTCCAGAGTTGTGGCAAAATGGCTTAAGGACAACAAAGTCAAGGTATTGGAGTGGCCATTACAAAGTCCTGACCTCAATCCTACAGAAAATGTGTGGGCAGAACTGAAAAAGCATGTGTGAGCAAGGAGGCAACAAACCTGACTCAGTTGCACCAGCTCTGCCAGGAGGAATGGGCCAAAATTCACCAAACTTATTGTGGGAAGCTTGTGGAAGGCTACCCAAAATGGTTGACCCACGTTAAACAATTTAAAGGCAATACTACCAAATACTAATTGAGTGTATGTAAACTTCTGACCCACTGAGAATGTGATGAAAGAAATAAAAGCTGGAATAAATCACTCTACTATTATTCTTACATTTCACATTCTTAAAATAAAGTGATGATCCTAACTGACCTAAGACAGGGAATATTTACTAGGATTAAATGTCAGGAATTGTGAAAAACTTCCGACTTCAACTGTACATAAACAATGAGAGAGGGAGTTCAGAGACCGAGAGAAAACAGAGGGGGAAAGAGCGAGAGTTGGGCAGGAGGGCGAGATGAGTCTGGTGGACCTTCCCACTTGGTCTTGTATCCCGTGTACAATGTATAAACAACCGTTTAGTCTATTCGCCATATCAGGAGACACCACCTTGCGAAACACCTCCCAGTCCTTATTCCAGTATTCCACTTGTAAGGTTTGTTCTGTATTTTCTTCTCCTTCGGCTAAGATGTGGCGCTTCACTCTACAGGCCGGGTAATCCAAAGCATATCCCCACAGTTGGCCATTAGTCATAACCAATTCATGTGTCAGTAGCTTTACGGGAGATATTTGGGGTTCTGTACAAATTTTGAAAATTATTTTTTGGAACATCATACACTACATGGCCAAAAGTATGTGCTCGTCCATCATCTCATTCCAAAATCATGGGCATTACTATAGAGTTGTTCCTCTCTTTGTTGCTATAACAGCCTCCACTCTTCCGGGAAGGTTTTCCACTAGATGTTGGAACATTGCTGCAGGGGCTTCCATTCAGCCACAAGAGCATTAGTGAGGTTGCGCACAGATGTTGGACGATTAGACCTGGCTCGCAGTTGGCGTTCCAATTCATCCTACAGCTGTTCGATGGGGTTGAGGTCAGGGATCTGTGCAGGCCAGTCAAGTTCTTCCTCACCAATCTCAACAAATCATTTCTGTATGGACCTCGCTTTGTGCACTGGGGAATTGTCATGCTGAAACAGGAAAGGGCCTTCCCCAAACTGTTGCCACAAAGTTGGAAGCAAAGAATCGCCTAGAATGTCATTGTATGCTGTAGCGTTAAGATTTCCCTTCACTGGAACTAAGGGATCTTGGTCCGAACTATGAAAAACAGCCCCAGACCATTATTCCTCCTCCACCAAACCTTACAGTTACCACTATTCATTGGGGCAGGGAGCGTTCTCCTGGCATCTGCCAAACCCAGACGATTTTTACGTGATGTTTACGTGACAGTCACATTCTGTGAGCTTGTGCGGCCTACCACATCACGGCTGAGCCGTTGTTGCTCCTAGACGTTTCCACTTCACAATAACAGCACTTACAGTTGACCGGGGCAGCTCTAGCAGGGCTGAAATTTGACAAACTGATTTGTTGGAAAGGTGGCATCCTATAACGGTGCCACGTTGAAAGTCACTGAGCTCTTCAGTAAGGCCGTTCTACTGCAAATGTTTGTCTATGGAGATTGCATGGCTGGGTACTCGATTTTATACACCTGTCAGAAACGGAAATAGCCGAATCCTCTAATTTCACCTTGTGTCCTACTTCAGGTCATCATGTGCGTGTCAGTACGTAACAATTCCATGTTTTCTGTGCTTTTTGTCTTTTCTGTAGCACACCCGTAGTGTTCACAGCACTTACTATGTGGTTGCTACTAATACTCAGGCAATTTCCAGCCTACACAGAAATTACTTTTTCCACAAAACTTCTCAACTGTTCAAACACAGGCCTCCAAGAACTACACAGCGGTTCAACAAGTTAATTCTACAAGGTCAACAAGTTCAATCTTCAAACACAAGTTCACTACAAAATTTCTCTGCGGACATTACTTCTTACTTCAAAACACAATTTAAAAGTTCAAGAAGTTCACTACACAGCAGATCACCAAAAAAATCACAAATTATACAATGATACGCTAATTATCCTGAGGAAATCCTGAAATGTCATTAAGAGGTCAACAAGAGGACAACTCAGAACATTCAACCATCAATCAATTGAACTAATCAAATGAGTGAAAGCAGCCGTGTGCTCTATTCTCTCTGCTGAGGGAGCTGTAATAACTTATTTTGTTGTTTGCACATTCCTCACATAATATGACTGGCTTCAGAGCTTTCCGAGGAAGCTTTGATCCCCATTTGCCGTTTGGAATATTTATTTGGAGTGAGGGAGGGCTTCTGACTCTCCGCTCCTCCATATTTTTCACAGTACACCCTTCCCTCCAAACCCCGAGGGGATGTGGTTTGGGGTTTTATTGCACACTGACTGGCCTTGGGGGATCTGTGGTGTGTGCATTTTGTGGCTACTACCGTCTGGGTGAGGCTCAGAGAGAGAAAGCGAGCTACTGTGTGAAAGAGGGTCAGTGTGTTAGGAGTGTTAATGACTAAGAAGGTGGGAGGAAGAGAGAGAATCAGCAAGGGTCACTGTGGAGATAGAGAGAGAAACACTACAGACCCTGTTCAAAAGTAGTGCACTACATAAGGAATAGGGTGACACTTGGGACCCATCCAAAAACACCACCCACAGGTTTGTCATCTTCCTGGATGATATGTTTTTCCCCGACACCTCTGATGTGAATGACATTTATCAGAGGGACATAAACAGCACAGTGCTTTATTCAACCCGGTGGGGGCACAGACAGCCGGCAGGCAGGGGCACACAGAATCCTGTTTCATGTTCTGCTCTTTCTGTTTTCACAGAGAAAGGACAAAGCACTGACTAACTGGTAGGTGTTTGTTAGGTATTGCAAAAGTGGAGACAGTTTTCTTGCAAGGTTTCAGCGACGTGCTAACGAAGGTTGAGAGACTGAACAGTAACAGTAAGGTGAAACTTTGTGAGAAATCACTGTGGGTAGTCTCCTTCCCTGCTTTCGTTCGCCACTCGGGCTCCTGAGTTGCGCAGTGGTCTAGGACACTGCATCTCAGTGCAGGAGACGTCACTACAGTACCTGGTTCGAATCAAGGCTGCATCACAACTGGCCGTGATTGGGAGTCCCATAGGGTGGCGCACAATTGGCCCAGCGTCATCCGGGTTTGGCCGGGGTAGGCCGTCATTGTAAATAAGAATTTGTTCTTAACTGACTTGCCTAGTTAAATAAAGGTTACATTGTTTCTTTTTTCATTGTCTCACAATCATTTCCCCCAATCCCCCCATCTCAAATCTCTTCATGCCTCATTGTCACTAGGTGCCTAAACTCCCTCCTGCCTCCCACACGTTTCAGTGACCCCTTTCTTCCCTTGCACCTCATTCCCAATCTCTTGTGCCGACTCTGCCAGGCTGTGTGAGGGGTTCCACTGTGGCCACGCCTGCCCTTGCCCCTCATCCACAAACGACCCCATTCCCACCACCACCTACAGCCACAGAGCAGCCAACCGGAACAATCAGGCCAGACTCCCGTGGGGCTTCCTACACCGGATGTGCCAGGGGCACCCATGTCTGGGACTGGCGTGTGTGTGTGTGTGTGTGTGTCAGACAGAAACCGAGAGAGGCCGATTTGATCAGAAAAGATACTGACAGATACAAACTGACAGAAACTGAAAATGAGTGGGCTTTAAAGGGAAATTCCGCCACTTTTCAACATATTTTTCTCCAGCATCATACCAGTGTCTACATGTGTCTAAAAATTGCTTCTCTGTGACATCACAGAGCAGGATTAAAAGTAAGGGGGAAAAGTTAGTTATTTTCAAAACCTGCAACAAGTTTCTAGCCAGAAGGAGGGTATTTTCTTGCTCCACACGTCACCATGAATCTCATAGTGCTTGAACTTTTGATGCTATGAAAGAAATAAAGCCTGCACACTTATAAGCTCCAGCGTGTACCTTTATTCACAAACTAACAAAGGTTTAGATCACACAAGGATCTTCGTCAGGTTAGGGCAGTCTATATACAGCATATATAAGTTGAAAGAGGCAACACAAAACATTTACACTTTTTGAATATTATAACTGTATAGCAATTCATATCAGGTAGACAAAAACGTATGTGACCATACCCAACCGTGGTTGTCATTCTTCTCCCCTGTAACTATTCCCCAGGTCGTTGCTGCAAATGAGAACGTGTTCTCAGTCAACTTACCTGGTAAAATAACGGTAAAATAATATTTTTTTTTAAATTATAACAAATTAATCAGATGGCGTTCACAGGAAATGGCTATTGGGAAAGTCCTCATTAAGTCCATTTGGAGACATGGTTTCCAATCGGAATATCCAGAAGTATTCAGTTTGCAACAGAAGTCTATGGATGTGCGCCCCTCGCCTCAATACTTTGACATGCTGGATACCCATGTACTTCAATGAGGAAACATTGTGTCTGGCAGTCATAAAGTTACTGGTTTTCTTTATTATTTTTTAAAAACTTTTGATGACATCTTCGCATAGAACTTTTTGACTTTATATATTTGTTCTACAAAACTGAGAAATGCGTAGTTTTCACATTATGTAGACACTGGTATTGTGCTGGAGATTATGAAAATGAGATTGAAAAGCGGTGGAATTTCTCTTTAAGTAAAGAAAAGTCCCCAAAACAGATAAACACCACGTAGTTTGACGTGAGTCATAGCAACCCTCTCAGTCAACCGTTAGTCCATCTGATAGGAAATATTCCAGTAACCCAAACGATGAAAGACCTACGGGTCTGTCCCTAATGACACCATATTCCCTACCTACACAGTGCACTAGTTTTGACTAGGGTGGATTGGGCTCTGGTAAAAAAGTATTGCACTATGTAGGTAGGGAATAGGGTACCATTTAGGATTCAGCCCAAGTGAAAACACTTGCTCTGATAACAGAATGACATCAGAGGGAGTCAAGTGGACCTTGAGTCATTTCAATATTTCTTAGAAAAATCAGGAAATGTAAAAAAATAACTCTTTGCACTTGAGATGTTAATGTTGGACATTCACTTTGAGAACAGACACAGAATTTATAACACAATGACTACTACAGTAGCCTAAACCTTTCAGAATGTGGGGCTTATTTTGTTGTCAAATGCATTTAAAAAATCATCCAAAAGGCACTGGATAAAATCTGTTAGAAAGCTGCTAAAAACTGCTTCTCTGCCGTAAGTCGTCAGGCACAGTGGATTAACCAGAGCCCTTATGTGTGCTGCCATTTTGGGATTCCTTCAGATGCCTATGAGGTCTGCCCAGGAACGCCAAGCGTGTTGTCATGGATATGGCTGAGCCTTAACAGCCATATTCCAGTGCCCCTTTACTACAAAGAATCAGTCTAGCCGGCTAGGGTTTTAGTCTTACTGCGTTAACTACTATTATCTTTTCTGTTTCCACCCCATTTGTTTTATTTTCATCTTCCCCAAAACTCTGGCAGTTACCCTACACAGAAACTAAATCACAACCCCCCCTTCTTGCCGTCCTTTCCCCTTACACAAATGTGCACACTCGTAAAAAATAAAGAGACTCATAATAATCCCTCTTGGGGGGTTGAGGGGTGGGGTGGAGCAGTTTGTGTTGGGGGATTGTTTTCATTCACATTTTCCACTGAGTCAATTGCGAGCCAGTAGAGGGAAGAGAAGGCTGGGAGGCTGCTGGCTGCACAGAGCAGGGCTGGCACGGTGCCAGGACCTTGCTTCAGGTCTCACAGCTCCCCCAGCCTTTGCTGTTGCTAAAACACTGCAGTGTGAAGAAATTCAGCAGAGCTAGCTTCCCTGTATCTGTCCCATTGATGAGGAAGCTAAAGAGGGAGGGAGGGAGGCAGGCAGGCAGGCAGAGGGAGACAAACAGTCAGGGTGGCAAACAGACAGACAGTCAGGGTGGCAGACAGACAGTCAGGGTGACAGACAGACAGTCAGGGACGGAGGCAGAAAGACAGACAGTCAGGGTGGGAGGCAGATAGTCAGGCAGGGAGGGAGGCAGAAAGACAGACAGACAGTCAGGCAGGGAAGCATCGAGCTAGCTTCTACACCAGCTACACCTCTGTGTTGAAGTCACCTTTCTCCCTCAATGTTCCAAAAATAAAAACAGGGGGGTGCTAACACCTCCAGGGTGCACCACCCTTTTTGATGGGGGGGGGGTGGGGGGGGCGCTAACTTGCATTGAAGAAATGTGCCGTTTACACATTTTGTCATGAGTCTATGGCAAAATCTTGCACTTTTAAAAAATGTAATTTTCCTGGAGTTCGTGCCCTGCATACCCTTTTGGCAATCCAGTCCTGTGTGCATGTCTAGTGAGAGCAAAAGAAAGCAAGCTATTGCTCATTTTCTGAGAGCCTGAGTCATCCTCATTACATGTATTACTGTATTCACAAATTGGAGTGTTTGTGTGTCCGTACGTGTATGTATATGTGTGTGTGTGTGTGTGTGTGTGTGTGTGTGTGTGTGTGTGTGTGTGTGTGTGTGTGTGTGTGTGTGTGTGTGTGTGTGTGTGTGTGTGTGTGTGTGTGTGTGTGTGTGTGTGTGTGTGTGTGTGTGTGTGTGTGTGTTGTGTAAGGGTGTGTGCCTGCCTGCTTGTGTAAGAGATCACAGTAAGTGTGTGGGAGTTGTTAAAAAGCTCTTTTGAAAGATAAGAGGGATGAGCGTGAGGGAGGGAGAGAACGAGAGATGCTGAAGGATACAGTTGCCCTACACTTGTCAAGGATGATGTCATGATCGTTAGACTCTACACATGATGCTGTGGCCTCTCTCTCTAGTGTGTACAGTCCAATACTCAATTCATAGATAACAGATAGATAAACCTTGTAGAGATCCACACAGAGATAACGGCTCATGGCATTGGACTGGGAGACTCATGACAACCTGTCTAGTACAATTCCATCCTGCAAAGAGCTATGGAGATGGCCAAGCAACCATCACTGACTAGCGCTAATTAGCTAACATGTTGACTCTTGACAAGGAAGTTGAAGGTAGCATATCGTTAGCTTAACGCAATTGCTGGAAGTCTGGGTATCTACTAGCCAGCTCCTCTCAATAGCAGGGAAACAGACCTAACTTCTCTAAGTATTCGTTACAAGTACATATACACAATTATATTTTGATTATAGTTGTTTGAAAAATATTTCTTTTTGGAACTTTTCTCCGAACTTCATTCATCCACTGTGATGGTGGGCGCAAGGATAGGCTAGGCGGGAGTGTCAACACTGAGACAGCGATGGTTTTTAACGAGTTTGCTAGCTAGATATCAAGTAAGCAAAGTATGAGAAGAGTACATCAATGACAAAATCCCACAGAAGAAGAGGAGTACATCAACAGACTGTTCATCCGAAGCAATATTTCCACCTCCCAGCTGTGACTTTGAAAATTGTGGACACCGCTGGAGTGTCCACAATTTGGTGGAAAGTTTTAAGTTCCTGGGCATACACATCACAGACAAGCTGAAATGGTCCACCCACACAGGAAGGTGGTGAAGAAGGCGCAACAGCGCCTCTTCAACCTCAGGAGGCGGAATATTTTTTTTGCCTTGTCACCCAAAACGTTGACAAACTTTTACAGATGCAAAATCGAGAGCATCCTTTCGGACTGTATCACAGCCTGGTAGGGCAACTGCACCGCCCTCAACCGCAAGGCTCTCCAGAGGGTAGTGCGGACTGCACAACGCATCACCGGGGACAAACTAACTGCCCTCCAGGACACCTACAGCACCCGATGTCACAGGAAGGCCAAAAAGATCATCAAGGACAATAACCACCCAAGCCACTGCCTGTTTACACCGCTACCATCCAGAAGGTGAGGTCAGTACAGGTACATCAAAGCTGGGACTGAGAGATTGAGAAACAGCTTCTATCTCAAGGCCATCCGACTGCTAAACAGCAATCACTAACTCAGAGAGGCTGCTGCCTACATTGAGACCCAATCACTGGACACTTTATTAAAATGGATCACTAGTCACTTTAAACAATGCCACTTTAAATAATGCCACTTTAATAATGTTTACATATCTTACATTACTCATATACCATGTATATACTGTATTTTATACCATATAATGCACCTTGCCTATGCCGCTCGGCCATCACTAATCCACATATTTATATGTACATATTCTCATTCACCCCTTAGATTTGTGTGTATTAGGTAGTTATTGTGGAATTGTTAGATTACTTATTAGATATTACTGCACTGTTGGAACTAGAAGCACAAGTATTTCGCTACACTCACATTAACATCTGCTAACCATGTGTATGTGACCAATAAATTTGATTTTGATTTTGTATTTTCAAGCTAGCTTACAAGTTTAAACTTGTAATGTCACATGCAGTAAAATGAAATGTTTCTTGCATGCTCTAAACGAACAATGCAGTAATCAATAACAATGTACTGTAACAAAAAATATATATATATATAAATTAAAAATATAAAAATAAGACAGCTAGCTAGCTTACGTGGCTAAGTGTGGTGAGACTGTGTTATATCGACTACCATCACTTGTCCAATATCGAATATGGTTTGTGGGTGCAATAACAAACCAAGGAAGTTGTCGGCTATAATCTTCCACAAACTTCCATTGAATGATCCGGACTGATTGAAACTATGGCTAGTTGCCATGAATATAGATAACAACACTGCGACCAAGGACCACAGAAAGTTAGTAGTTTGCTCAGATTTTTTGGACAAGCTATAAAACGAGATGTTTCCTGAGGGAAACAGCGGTCCCATCAGTGGGCATTCTATGTACGCCAGACCAAAGTGGAATGGGGGTATAGTGAGCTCCAAAAGTATTGAGACAGTGACCAATCTTTGGTTGTTTTGGCTCTGTACTCCAGAACTTCGGATTTGAAAGTATACAACTATGGAGGTTAAAGTGCAGACTGTCAGCTTTAATTTGAGTGTATTTTCATCCATATCGGGTGAACCGTTAAGATTTTACAGCACTTTCTGTACATAGTCCCCACATTTTTGCATATGGAGGATCGGGTTTGTATCAGGATTGAGATCCACACTACTATGGAGGTGGAATAGATCGGAAGTCAGGACATCAGATTCCATGTGGTGTTTTTGCATTTACACATCAGGGAAAAGATCAGATAGGTATCACATATGCAAACAATTGGCAAAAGATCTGAATTGGGATGCGTGTAAACAAGGCCAGAGAGGAGTGCTTGAATTGGGCCGGTACATACCACTGCCTCAAAAAGTACTGGCCCTGGTCAAAAGTATTGGACTATAAAGGGAATAAGGTGCCATTTGGGACACCCATTTTGAACCAGGCGAGATCCAAGGAGATCCTCTCCCTACTGTAGGGCCCTATAAAATCTGCGGACAACCCGGACGGAATCACGGGATCCAGACATTAAAATGGAATTCAACAATATTAAGAAATGTAGTGAGCATACTAGGGAATGCAGAACTAAATGTTCTGAACATTAATTTGCCCAAATGTATCATAAGACATGAACAGAATGCATCAGTGAATCGTATTTGCTGTAACTTTCTGAAGAGGTAACCAGGACGTCTCTGTGTGTGTGCACGTGTCTACTACTTTGTGTAGCCGTTAGCCATGATGCTATCTAATGAAAACAGTCTTCTGGTAGATGGAAAGGGTTTCCCAAAAACCTTCTCAATTAAATGTTACCTACAAACTTCAGGAAATTATTGCAGAAATTCCCCAGGCTCTATGCCTACCTGGCAGAATGATATCATGATTATTTTAATTAATTCAGTGGGTATTTGTTTGCAAACTCTACCATCACGTGCGCTACAAAAACACTGCTAAACAACAGCCTCTTGCTAGGTGAGAACTGGAATAAAGCGGTAACTACACCCCAAAATACACATTAAAAAAATCCCAGACCTCAAAAGTGGTCTCCTGATGTGGTTTAAGGATTGTTGTGGACATATAACGTACACTTAGTTGTTTTTCTATGAATTTATTTGTAGTGATTTTGAGAGTGAAAACCTGAAAAAAACTGTAAAACGGAAACCCGGAAAAACCAAAACAGATATTTCTCAGTAGGTGCCGGAAAAAATACAACAATCATAAATATTAACTAACAGGGAGCACTTAATATGCTGTACTCTTTTCATGTCGTCATAGCCGTAGTGAGAGGGAGGGGGGAGCTTTGCTGGCTAGAAGTTTATGGGACGGAATATCTAACGATCTGCAATAAGCTGTTCTCCTTAATTGCTTCATTGTGAACACTTTAACAACTGGTAAAAGCCCTGAGGAGATGCTAGCTCACAGCCCACAGTCATGACCTGCATTTTAACACTCACAGATAACACTACTCAGCAACAGTATAACCCCAGGGTTTCTGATACACACGCACACACACACGCACACGACCGGGAAGATTTAAATTTACCGGCCATTTGAGAAATTTACCGGACCTATATGTATTGGGTGCATAACCCATTAGGGTGTCCACACACGGTTCTCAGAATAACAGAAATTACATTTAGATTATGGTAATGGACAAAACAGAACATGCAACTCAGGTAATGAAGCAGTCAATAAAACATTAATTTCAAACATTTGCCAACATGCAAATCGTGGGAAAACACCATTCTAAACAGCGCATCTGATAGCGGTTCCATATGTGACAGATGAAAATCTCTGTTAGAAACTTGATGCAACCACTAGGGTGAGTTGCTAATATGACTAGGATTGTGCCTTTGGTTTTTGGACAACAAAATAAAGTTGATTTGAAAACCAATAGACCAGGAGAGAAATGGCATAGTGGTGGGTCTAATAAGGAAGTAAATGAAAATACATTTACCCAAATTATATAATTACTCTACTTATCACAACCTCGTAGTCCTGTGCCTATTTGGGAAGCCAGCAATTGGGGCAGCGCACATGGCAATAGACCTAGCTGATTATTGAGTTGCGGGTCTCAGTGAAAAATATTTTAAAAATGTGTGAAGATAATGTGTCTTTAGTCATTTAAAATGTTGAGACAAGAAGGGGATGGGTGTGTGACGAAGATATAGGCAAGTCTCTCTCCAGAATAGCTCAGCTGTCTCCCGCCAATGCTTGCGCATTCATCGTTTCATTGTGTTAATTGTTTGCCCTTTGATTAAAACAAATATATGTCACCAGTCGTAACAATCCCGTCATTTGGTTACAATAATTTCTACTAACGCATTTAATAATTACAGTACTTCACCGTTCTTATTCTCAGAGTGGAAACGTTGTTTGTAAAGTTCACAACCTGCTGTTAGAAACAAGTTTTGGTTTATTTCATAACCATAATTTAAGAGATTTGAAAATGTTTATTGTCTTTTGTTTGAATGTGCACCATGTGAGCAATGAGAATGTGTCTGGTTTCTCTGTCCTAATTATGTTGCGGTAGCGAGTGCGCCATGCAATAATTTCTTTAGCCGCCATTGGATCCCAGCATATCAATATGTCCATATGGCAGAGGCTGGTGATCTCACATTAGTTGACTTTTAAATTTGAGATTTGTATCATTTTTATTCCGATTTTTATGATTAACCACGTGACAATGATTTTAAGAAATGAACACACTGTTATTTAAATGAAACTGTTGCACGAAAATGGCACGCAGAACGGTAGTTATGGTTGGAAAACCATTTAACCTTCCCCAAACTTGAAACTCACGTGCGCCAACTATGAAGTCTTTAAAAAATAATTGCATCCACGTTTCCATGGTCGGATTATGCCTATAGGCTACTTTGAAGCATAGTAAGACGCGTTTTGAAAACGCCAACAGAGGGTGCCCTGCCTCAAGCTCCAATAAAACATTGCAGGTTTAAAAAAATAAAAATTTAAAAATCATAATTCGTTTGTTTCGTGCATTACTACACAGACCCGGGTAGAACTTTTGGTATACGAATCACTGGGTACTCACCATCCACCCAACGTCCCCGAATTCCCTGAGACGGCAGAACAAATTACTAGCTTCTTTGGCGAGACATCGAGCTGCTTGGGAGTCCTCGGGGAAAGTAGGAAGCTAAGATGCCGACAGAGACGCAGACATGGCGGGTTTTACAGAGATTAAGACACCAGGCGACCCGTCCTCCATTACCGAGCATACTACTCACCGATGTTCAATCATTAATGAACAAACTTGACGAACTCAGAGCGAAGATATCCTTCCTGAAGGACATCAGATCCCCCAACATAATCTGGTTTTCTGAAACTTGGCTTTCCTCCAACATCCAGACGGATTATATACAACCAACAGGTTTTAGTTTTTCGAGTGGATAAGAAGCGTGCTCTCTCTGGCAAGAACAAGAGTGGCGGCTCTGCTTTATGACCAACAACACATGGTGAAATGGGGGAAATGTACTGGAACTTGCGAGTTTCTGCTCCGCCGACATGGAATACTTGGTCATAAAATGTAGTATTTTTTCCCTTCCGAGAGAGTTCACAGGGATTATCCCCATGGCTGTGTTCATGGCTGTGTTCCTCCCACCCCAAGCAGACATCAAAAAGGCTCTCAAAGATCTTCATTGTATCCTAAACAAACTGGATACCGCATTCCCGGAGGCAGCGTTTATTGTTAAGAATCGTGCTCCCAAATTATTACCAACACATCGACTGTCTAACTCGCGGCAATTCTACTCTTGACCACTGCTACACGATCACGTGGACTGGAATATGTTCCGCATTCGCCTCTGGATATAACGTCATCGAATACGCCGACTCAGTCACCGCATTTATCCAAAAATGCATAGATGACTTGAGACCGATATTATCTTTTAAAAACGTACCCAAATCAAAACATGTGTATTGATAGCAGCCGTTTAGGAAACCTGAAAGAGAGAGATGCTGGACTGTTGAGCAATGCAGCACTGTTGGACACAAGACGTATGATCATGGATTAAAAACAGCCAGCCACATCACGGTAACCAAAGCTAAACTACCGGACGAGCTAAATACCTTTTTCTCAAGATTTGAGCACAATGAACCCTGAGCTGCCGAGGAGCCCCCGATGACAACATGGGCTACACTCTCACAGTCTCCACTGAGGACGTATGTAAGTCATTCAAATGTGTCAAACCTCGCAAGGCTGCCAGCCCATATGGCATCTCTAGGCGTACCTTCAGAGCATGAGTAGACCTCAATCTATCCCTAGCTCAGGTCTCTATACCATCCTGCTTCAAGATGTCCACTATCATCCCTGTGCCCAAGAAAGGGAAAGTAGCATTCACTTCAATCATCATGAAGTGCTTCCAGAGGCTAGTCAAAGACCATATCACCTCCTCCCTCGCCTACACACTCAACCCTCTCCAATTCTCCTACTGCCCTGACAGATCAATGGACAATGCAATTGCCATTGCACTGCACACTGCTCTGACCCACCTGGACAAAAGGAATACATATGTGAGGATGCTACAGCTCGGCATTCAATACCACAATGCCCTATAAACTCATTACAAAGCTCTCGGCCATTGGTCTGAACTCCTCCCTACGCATCTGGGTCCTGGACCTCCTGACGGGCGAGGTAGGCAACATTACCTCCTTGACACTGACCTTACAAGGGTGCGTTACAAGGGTGCGTTATCAGTCCCCTCCTGTATTCCCTGTATACCCACGACTGCGTGGCCTCACATACAGTTGAAGTCGGAAGTTTACATACACCTTAGCCAAATACATTTAAAAATTCAGTTTTTCATAATTCCTGACATTTAATCCTAGTAAAAATACCCTGTTTTAGGTCAGTTAGGATCACCACTTTACTTTAAGAATGTGAAATGTCAGAATAATAGTAGAGAGAATGATTTATTTCAGCTTTTATTTATTTCATCACATTCCCAGTGGGTCAGAAGTTTGGCCCATTCCTCCTGACCGACCTGGTGTAACTGAGTCAGGTTTGTAGGCCTCCTTGCTCGCACACGCTTTTTCATGTTTGCCCACACATTTTCTATAGGATTCTATAGGATATACGTCAGGGCTTTGTGATGACCACTCCAATACCTTGACTTTGTTGTCCTTAAGCCATTTTGCCACAACTTTGGAAGTATGCTTGGGGTCATTGTCCATTTGGAAGACCTATTTGTGACCAAACTTCCTGACTGATGTCTTGAGATGTTGCTTCAATATATCCACATAATTTTCCTACCTCATGATGCCATCTATTTTGTGAAGTGCACCAGTCCCTCCTGCAGCAAAGCCCCCCCACAACATGATGCTGCCACCCCTGTGCTTCATGGTTGGGATGGTGTTCTTCGGCTTGCAAGCGTCCCCCTTTTTCCTCCAAACATAATGATGGTCATTATGGCCAAACAGTTCTATTTTTGTTTCATCAGACCAGAGGACATTTCTCCAAAAAGTACAATTGTTGTACCCATGTGCAGTTGCAAACCATAGTCTGGCTTTTTTTATGGCAGTTTTGGAGCAGTGGCTTCTTCCTTGCTGAGCGGCCTTTCAGGTTATGTCGATGTTGGACTCGTTTTACTGTGGATATAAATACTTTTGTACTGCCTGCCCTAGTCAGCTACCTGCCGCCCCTACATGTGACTATTAAACAATCTGAATCTGACGTGAATGTGAATTGTAAAAGTGGTGGGTGACGTGTTGATAGCCTGTTGCCTGCACTTGAATGGTGAATGGGAGGTGCGCCTCAATTACCAGTTGAGAAATAAAAATAGTAACTCTTTTTATTCGTGCACCAAAACTGTTTTTAACATGCGATTGCATTTAGAATTGTTCTGCCATGAATGGACTTATAAAAGCATGTTTAATCCACCAGCAACCAGCTGAAGAGCTGCAGGAGAAATCCCGCTCAAAATAGGCTCTGTACATGATGACTAATGAAAATACACACATGCCAATTAACCTATAGACCGATAAGGATTTATTTATCGCTTTTCTTTTTTTAGTCGGCTAACAGAAATCTTGACACACACACAGACCGCTGCCTCATCCTGGTATCACCGAGAAACAGGAGCTAATGGACAAACTTCCTGCAGTCTTAAACACCCATCACACACACACACACACACACACACACACACACACACACACACACACACACACACACACACACACACACACACACACACACACACACACACACACACACACACACACACACACACACACACACACACACACAATGTGCTCCGTCCCATGCTCAACTTCCCCTCTCCACTGTGTAAAGCTGAGAGACAGCGGTCAGAAGCAGCACAGCAGGCTAGCAGGTAACCACAGACCTAACAGAGTCATCTGACCTGCCTCATTTCCAACTGCCTCATCATTGATCTCCATTCAACTGGTTTGTTTAGTTTAGCAGGCTAATGATACAGTAAAGTACAATGTAGCAGCATAGCCCCTCTCCAAACCTGGGTTTAAATACTATTTGAAATCCTTTCAAATACTATATCTATCTGTGTTCGATTGAGCTTGCCTGGCTAAAATGGACCAATAGAATAGTCCCAAAACTGCAAACCCTGCACAATTGGCACTCCAGGCATGCTAGAGTAAACGCTCAAAGTCTTTGAAAGATTCCTAATAGTATTTGAAACCAGGTCTGCCCCCCTCGCTCTCCCCTCTCTGCTTTCTCCATCAGCCTCTCATCTAACAGGCTGCCTGGGGTTCAGTCACAGTCAGACGTTCTAAATACCCCACTAATAATGGGGCACAGTAAGTACACATCTAACCCACATGCAGCGTCATCGCGTTGCTTGGTATGCGTTTTTGGTTCCTGCACACCCTACCCTCTTCCTATGCAGCTGTGGCACAGCCCTCTGCATTCCTCTCCCTGTCTGAGACACTTCCAGGCAGCCAGCCCACCAGCATCCAGCCAGCTAGCCAGCCAGCCCACCCCACATGAAAAGCTCCTGAATAACTTTGTTTGACCGATGTTTACATTGAATATTGAAGCTGATAAGTCAAAATTCAGAATAGTAATCTATGAAGCTGAATAGTCAAAGCAGGTGAAGAGAAGACAAGGACGAGGAAATGAAGCAACTTTCAGTCTATAGAGATGCAACAACCCAAGGAAAGCTGCTAGGTCCTTTGTTGCCCTCATTTAGTCTGGTCTGGACTGGCTAGGTCCTTTGTTGCCCTCATTTAGTCTGGTCTGGACTGGCTGGGTCCTTTGTTGCCCTCATTTAGTCTGGTCTGGACTGGCTGGGTCCTGTGTGGCACTCATTTAGTCTGGTCTGGACTGGCTGGGTCCTGTGTGGCACTCATTTAGTCTGGTCTGGACTGGCTGGGTCCTTTGTTGCCCTCATTTAGTCTGGTCTGGACTGGCTGGGTCCTTTGTTGCCCTCATTTAGTCTGGTCTGGACTGGCTGGGTCCTGTGTGGCACTCATTTAGTCTGGTCTGGACTGGCTGGGTCCTGTGTGGCACTCATTTAGTCTGGTCTGGACTGGCTGGGTCCTGTGTGGCACTCATTTAGTCTGGTCTGTGGTGCAGTCATGCCACTCCACTCCTTCGCCTCATTTCTCTGAGACTAAAGGTGCTTATTTACCCACTCCCTCATGCTTTCTCTGTCATCCCTCTCTCTCTGAAAACGCAGCGAGAGGCAGGCGGGCGGACGCTCTGAATGAGGTCATCCAAAACAAAGCAGTGGACAATGCAACAGAACAGACACCAACAGGAAGAAGAAACAACATGAGACTACGCCACCTTAAAAATACAATAAAAAAATAATTAAAAAAAACACCAAACCTCAAGTGGAAGAGGAGAGGAAAATGAAGGATGGGGGAGTAGAGGAAAATGAAGGATGGAGGAGTAGAGGAAAATGAAGGATGGAGGAGTAGAGGAAAATGAAGGATGGAGGAGTAGAGGGGAAAGAGAGGAGGAAAGAGGAGGAGGAAAGGCTGGAGAGTGAGAGCAGAGTGGAGAGCAGTGCGTGATCGTTTTTGGGGCAGCTGAGAGATTGGAGTCCGCTGGGTAACACAACCCAAGTAAACCATGTTTACGCTCCTTAAAGCGGGAAGGCTTAAGTGACTAGCCAGGGTGCTTCGGCCTCCCCGATGAGGTCATTAAAACAGAATGGCTTCCCGTTGCCAGCTGTGTTTAGCAGGATGAGGAAGTGAAGTAAGAGAGAGAGCGAGCGAGCACGTGAGTGAGAGGGGATCTACAGGCCCTGGTCCCTGATGAGTGAGTGAGGATGAGTCACTCACCCAGGCGGAACAGAGCAGAGGTCCTTTCCCAAATGTACCCTATCCCCTTTATAGTGTACTACTTTTGACCAGTGCCCACTAGAAAATAGGTTGCCATTTGGAATACAACCTTTGAGGGCCATGCTGCCACCTGCAAAGCCCTGAGTGGCCACAGCTATCCAAGGAGGGCTCCCTCCGTCACCAAACCACAGAGACATGTGCACCACAGGGCAGCAGGGGAAGTGATAGGAGCAGGGCTGCCTGGTGATTCACGTGGGATGATCAACTACAGCTTCCCTCCTAAAGGACTCTTTATGGGTGAGGTGGCAGGGTACACAAAATGTGATACATACAGTACCAGTCAAAAGTCTGGACACACCTACTCATTTAAGGGACCGAGAGACTGAAAAACAGCTTCATCTCAAGGCCATCAGACTGTTAAACAGCCATCACTAAAACAGAGGCTGCTGCCTACATACAGACTTGAAATCACTGGCCACTCTAACAAATGGATCACTTGTCACTTTATTAAAGCCACTTTAATAATGATGTCTTGTCTTAATAATCATATCTTGCACTACTCATCCCAGATGTATATACCGTATTTTACACCATCTATTGCATCTTGTCTATGCCGCTCGATCAATGCCCATCCATATATTTAAATGTACATATTCTTATTCCATCCCTTTACTTAGATGTGTGTATTAGGGAGTTGTTGTTGAATTGTTAGATTATTTGTTGATACTGCTGCACTGTTCTTTACTAGAAGCACAAGGACTTCACTACACTCACAATAACATCGGCTAACCATGTGTATGTGACCAATAAAATTTGATTTGATTTGATGTCGTAAGCAAAAAAGCGTTAAACAAATCAAAATATATTTTAGATTTTAGATTCATCAAAGTAGTCACCCTTTGCCTTGATGACAGCTTTGCACACTCTTGGCATTCTCTCAACCAGTTTCATGATGTAGTCACCTGGAATGCATTTCAACTAACAGGTGTGCCTTGTTAAAAGTTCATATGTGGAATTTCAAACCTTCTTAATGTGTTTGAGCTAATCAGTCGAGTTGTGACAAGGTAGGGGTGGTACACAGAAGATAGCACTATTTGGTAAAAGACCAAGTCCATATTATGGCAAGAACGGCTCAAATAAGCAAAGAGAAACGACAGTCCATCATTACTTTAAGACATGAATGTCAGACAAAGCGGAAAATTTCAAGAACCATAAAGAGCTATGATGAAACTGGCTCTCGGGCCTCCCGAGTGGCGCAGTGGTCTACGGCACTGCATCGCCGTGCCACTAGAGATTTTGGGTTCGAGTCCAGGCTCTGTCACAGCCGGCCGCGACCGGGACACCCATGGGGCGCACAATTGGCCCAGCGTCGACCGGGTTAGAGGAGGGTTTGGCAGGCATGGATGTCCTTGTCCCATTGCGCACTAACAACTCCTGTGGCGGGCCGGGTGCAGTGCACGTTGACACGGTCACCAGGTGTACGATGTTTCCTCAGACACATTGGTGTGGCTGGCTTCCGGGTTAAGTGGTTATTGTGACAAGAAGCAGTGCGGCTTGGTTGGGTTGTGTTTCAGAGGACGCACGGCTCTCGACCTTAGCCTCCCCCGAGTCCGAATGGGAGTCACAGCGATGAGACAACTACCAATTGGATACCAAAACATTGGGGTGAAAAAGGGACACCTTTTTTTTTTTACTCTTTTTTTTTTTTTTTTTATCAACAAAAAAGAAACTGGCTCCCATGAGGACCACAACAGGAATGGAATACCCAGAGTTACCTCTGCTGCAGAGGATCAGTTCATTAGAGTTAACAGCCTCAGAAATTGCAGCCCAAATAAATGCTTCAGAGAGTTCAAGTAATAGACACATCTCTACATCAACTGTTCAGAGGAGACTGAATGAATCAGGCCCTCATGGTAAAATTGCTGCAAAGAAACCACTACTAAAGGACACCAATAATAATAATAATAATAATAATAATAAGAGACTTGCTTGGGCAAAGAAACACAACCAATGGATATTAGACCAGTGGACATCCGTCCTTTAGTCTGATGAGTCCAAATGTGAGATTTTTTGTTACAACCGCTGTGTCTTTGTGAGACGCAGAGTGGGTGAACGGATCATCTGCGCATGTGTGGTTCCCACCGTGAAGCATGGAGGAGGTGTGATGGTGCTTTGCCAGTGACACTGTCTGTGATTTATTTAGAATTCAAGGCACATTTAACCAGCATAGCTCTCACAGCATTCTGCAGCAATATGCCATCCATCTGGTTTGCGCTTAGTGGGACTATAATTTGTTTTTTAACAGAACAATGACCCAACACACCTCCAGGCTGTGTAAGGGCTATTTGACCAAGAAGGAGAGTGGTTAAGTGCTGCATCAGATGACCTGGCCTCCATAATCACCCGAGCTTCAACCCAATTTGAGATGGTTTGGGATGAGTTGGACCGCAGAGTGAAGGAAAAGCAGCCAACATGTGCTCAGCATAAGTGGCAACTCCTTCAAGACTTGGAAAAGCATTCCAGCTGAAGCTGGTTGAGAAAATGCCAAGAGTGTGCAAAGCTGGCATCAAGGCAAAGGGTGGCTACTTTGAATAATCTCAAATATAAAATATATTTTTATTTGTTTTAACACTTTTGGTTACTACAGGATTCCATATGTGTTATTACATAGTATTGATGTCCTCACTATTATTCTACAATGAATAGAAAATAGTACAAATAAAGAAAAAGCACACACACACACACACACACACACACACACACACACACACACACACACACACACACACACACACACACACACACACACACACACACACACACACACACACACACACACACACACACACACACACACACACACACACACAACAGAGGGCAGGCGGATGGGGGTTGTTTAGGAACCTTCAGATGGCCCAGATGTTGCTCAGCTCACAATGCATGACATACAGCTTTGATCTGCCACACGGGTCCAACCATCAGCACTGATGGATAGAGCGGGTGTGTGTGTCTGTAGGGTGGTTGAACTGCATTCCCTTGGGAAGATACCCAGCTTCACTACCCAGGGGAGAACTAACACACACACAAACACTAAGCTTGGGCGATATACCGTTTATACTGTATACCAAGGAATTTCAAAATACCCCTGCTTATAACTATAAGTTAAGTATAACTATAAGAAATCTAAGATGTGACAAATAAATAATATTCAGGTCAGGGCTCCAGTCATGCATTTTGTTTGCTTAACTGGCTAGCTAAGTGGCTAGATGTCAAAATCAAACTTGTTGTCTACAGCGGTAATACTGTACACCCCGGTATGATACAGAAACAGTATGAACATCTGGTTACTGTCCAACCCTTATATACGTGCACACGCAACTCCACTCAGGCAAACATCCCATATCCAGGGGAGAACACACAGACACATACCGCCCGAGGGATTCCTACTGTAAAACACACAAGAGCACCCCCCCCCCCCCCACACACCCCCCCACCCCCACACCCCGCCCCCCCACACCCACCCACCCCCCCACCCCCCCACACCCACACACACCCCCACACGCTCAGCCCTGGGGACAGCTTACACACACAATCGCTGTTGTGCTTTAGGGTGGAATACAAATTACTTTCAGTGATCCATGTACTTATTCCAAGCACAGCTTGCATAGATTTCATCTCATGTTTAACTAACAAGTCTTCAACTGACAGAGCTGATGTACCACTACGGGGAGCTCTACTAACACACTGATGAGTTACCGGCTCATAGAAAATTCACCACAGAATCCAGACCTGAGCATATTTTTGTCCATATTGCGTAAAATCTTTTCTGTGCATATGGAGTCGATTTGGTATTGTGCCAGAGTTCACCAAGGCATAGATGAGACAATGCAAGGAGAGGACATCCCTATGAAATGGTTAACAGGAGAGAGTAATGGGAAGCCGAGCCTGTAAGTGATTTCACCCCTCCATCCAGCCACCCTGCTGAGAGAGCATAACAGCCATACCGTATGCCTGGACTCTAACCAAGCCTGGCCTTTACTGCAGCTCTGGAGCACTGGAGACCACACCTTGGTTCAGATACTATTCAAAATATTCATAATACTATAGCAGGGCTTGATTGTGCTTCCTGGCACATACTGAACCAATAGAATAGTCCCGAAAGTGCAAACCCCACCCATCTGTCACAGGCTAAAGCAAACACTCAAAAGTATTTGAAAGATTTTTTTTAGGATTTGAATCTGGGTCTGCTCTGGATCTCTGCAGACACCGCTAGACCACAGGCCCAGGCAGACTCACCGTGGTTAGACAGACCGCAGGCTGGCTGCGGCCAGAGCAACCATTACCAAGCTGAACCAGGCCAGGTCAGCTAGAGCAGCAAGCCAAGCTCAAATCAGTCAGTCTTGAACCCATGGCAGCACAGGCAGGCAGACAGCAGCACCAGTCAGTCTGGTAATGATTTGGTACCACGAGAGCATATTGGGTTCTTAAAATCTCCTTGACCCATACTCATCCTTGGCTGGGAGCTGGCCATCCTCATGGAAGGAGTCTTGAAAGGACGGGAAGAGTTTGGGGAGTTCCCAGTTGTTGAAGTGCACATAGCGTACTGTGACTTCCTGGTCTGCTGGGAGAGGATGCAGCCAAATGGCACCCTATTGCCTATATAATGCACGTCTTCTGAACAGGGCCCTGGTCAAAAGTAGGGAACAGGATGATATTTGGGACAGCATCTAGGACTGGGAGGAGGTTGTTCCCAATCCCCGGAGAGTCACTGTTAGTTTCCTGGGCCATGGCTCTGCTCTCTAAACTTCCTTCTCCCACCTGCGGTCCACCAAGCTCAACAGTCTCTCTCTCAGCTTCTGTTTTACTATCCTCTCTTCTCACAGCCCCTAAGCCATGTACATGGTCAGGAAGTCTTCCCCTCTCAGTCCCTAAGCCATGTACATGGTCAGGAAGTCTTCCCCTCTCAGTCCCTAAGCCATGTACATGGTCAGGAAGTCTTCCCCTCTCAGTCCCTAAGCCATGTACATGGTCAGGAAGTCTTCCCCTCTCAGCCCCTAAGCCATGTACATGGTCAGGAAGTCTTCCCCTCTCAGTCCCTAAGCCATGTACATGGTCAGGAAGTCTTCCCCTCTCAGTCCCTAAGCCATGTACATGGTCAGGAAGTCTTCCCCTCTCAGTCCCTAAGCCATGTACATGGTCAGGAAGTCTTCCCCTCTCAGTCCCTAAGCCATGTACATGGTCAGGAAGTCTTCCCCTCTCAGTCCCTAAGCCATGTACATGGTCAGGAAGTCTTCCCCTCTCAGTCCCTAAGCCATGTACATGGTCAGGAAGTCTTCCCCTCTCAGTCCCTAAGCCATGTACATGGTCAGGAAGTCTTCCCCTCTCAGTCCCTAAGCCATGTACATGGTCAGGAAGTCTTCCCCTCTCAGTCCCTAAGCCATGTACATGGTCAGGAAGTCTTCCCCTCTCAGTCCCTAAGCCATGTACATGGTCAGGAAGTCTTCCCCTCTCGGTCCCTAAGCCATGTACATGGTCAGGAAGTCTTCCCCTCTCGGTCCCTAAGCCATGTACATGGTCAGGTAGTCTTCCCCTCTCGGTCCCTAAGCCATGTACATGGTCAGGAAGTCTTCCCCTCTCGGGCCAAACCAAAGACAAAGTCTTCGAAGTATGATGGTTTCCAGTTCACTGTCACCACAGTTGAAACAGAAAGAAAAATGCCTGATGCTGCGGTGTCAAGCCTTATCTCATCTTATCTCGTTTGGAGAAAAGGAGAGAGTCTCATACATGTAATTATTTCTGTCCCCTCTGCTTCAATGGGGACTGAGGATAAAGAGACCGTGCCAATTTGTCATTCTCTGTCTACCAAATGAGACTGTTATGCAACAGCTAATTACTTTCACTTGGCCCAGGGAGGGTCTCTCTACCCCCTGTAGTGCGGTGTTGGTTATCTTCCATGAAAAGAGAAAGGGGAGAGGAGCACAAACACAGTGACCCAGCAGTCTCACGGTATTTCTCCGCAACCATAAAGCATTTAGCTGAAACCACCGCGGCACAGTAAGCTTGTACAGACAGACAGAGACCGAGATACAGAGACCGAGAGCGAGAGAGACCGCACGGCAGAGGGTAAGAGGAGGACAGCAAGCCCAGAGAGAGAAAGAACACTAGGCTAGCTGAGCCAGACAGGCCCTGCAGTTTCTCTTTTCCACAATTTTTGGAAGATGATGTCATTATTTATTTTAAAGCTAGCTGTCTAAGCCTGAGGCAGGAGCAGAAAGAACAGACGGGGGGAGGACAAAGCTTTCTAACCAACTTGAACATACCACCCGCTTAGAGCAATCAACTCCCTTCTCATCTACCTTTATTGAGCTATGTATCTCTCCATCTCCACACATTCTAAATCAATCAAATCGATCTCTCGTGGTAATTTGTGCATATATCCACACTCACCTATTACTCTCCTTATCTATCTCTCGCTCTATATCCATCTCTCTATATATCTATCTCTTTCTCTATATCAATTTCAATTCAAGGGACTTTATTGGCATGGGAAACATATGTTAACATTGACAAAGCAAGTGAGGTAGATAATATACAGAAGTGAAATAAACAATAAAAATGAACAGTAAACATTACACTCACAGAAGTTCCAAAAGAATAAAGACATTACAAATGTCATATTATGTATATATACAGTGTTGTAACAATGTACAAACGGTTAAAGTACAAAAGGGAAAATAAATAAACATAAATATGGGTTGTATTTACAATGGTGTTTGTTCTTCACTGGTTGACCTTTTCTTGTGGCAAAAGGTCACAAATATTGCTGCTGTGATGTCACACTGTGGTATTTCACCCAGAAGATATGGGAGTTTATCAAAATCGTGTTTGTTTTCAAATTCTTTGTGGATCTGTGTAATCTGAGGGAAATATGTGTCTCTAATATGGTCATACATTGGGCAGGAGGTTAGGAAGTGCAGCTCAGTTTCCACCTCATTTTGTGGGCAGTGTGCACATAGCCTGTCTTCTCTTGAGAGCCAGGTCTGCCTACAGTGGCCTTTCTCAATAGCTATATCTTTCTCTATCTCTCTATATCTATACACATGTTATCTTATCTATCCCAGGCCTGGTGTATCTATCTCTCTATATCTATCTCTCATCTCTATATCCATCTCTCTCTATATCTATATGCATGTTATTTTATCTATCCCAGGCCTTCTGTATCTATCTCTCTATATCTATCTCTCTATATTTATATGCATGTTATCTATCCCAGGCCTGGTGTATCTATCTCTATATATCTATATGCATGTTATCTATCCCAGGCCTGGTGTATCTATCTCTCTATATCTATATGCATGTTATCTATCCCAGGCATGGTGTATCTATCTCTCTATATCTATATGCATGTTATCGTATCTATCTCAGGCCTGGTGTATCTATCTCTCTATATCTATATGAATGTTTTCGTATCTATCCCAGGCCTGGTGTATCTATCTATCTATATCTATATGCATGTTATCTATCCCAGGCCTGGTGTATCTATCTATCTATATCTATATGCATGTTATGTATCCCAGGCATGGTGTATCTATCTCTCTATATCTATATGCATGTTATCTATCAAAGGCCTGGTGTATCTATCTCTCTATATCTATATGCATGTTATCTATCCCAGGCCTGGTGTATCTATCTCTCTATATCTATATGCATGTTATCTATCCCAGGCCTGGTGTATCTATATCTCTCTATATCTATATGCATGTTATCTATCCCAGGCCTGGTGTATCTATATCTATATGCATGTTATCGTATCTATCCCAGGTCTGGTGTATATATATCTCTCTATATCTATATGCATGTTATCTATCCCAGGCCTGGTGTATCTATATCTATATGCATGTTATCGTATCTATCCCAGGCCTGGTGTATCTATATCTCTCTATATCTATATGCATGTTATCTATCCCAGGCCTGGTGTATCTATATCTATATGCATGTTATCTATCCCAGGCCTGGTGTCCTGTATGATGAGCAGTAGGAGAGTAAAGCAGTGAGGTTTGATATTGTTAGCCTGTGACCCTGCCACACTCCCTGTGTGTCCGTCCCTCCGTCTGTCTCCGTGTCTATGCGTGGGTGTCACAGTCTCACTCTAGGAGAGGAATTACCCTACAACCCAGTCTGTGTAGTTTCCCTCATCAGAGGAACACCGACCCACATCTCCATGTTCCCAGCAGCTCTTCTGATCCTGTGATCTCTGGATCACTACTAACTCTCTCTCACAATGCAGCTGACCTGACCTAATCTCTAGAACACATGCTCCAGCTGACCTGACCTGATCTCTAGAACACATGTTCCAGCTGACCTGACCTGATCTCTAGAACACATGTTCCAGCTGACCTGACCTGATCTCTAGAACACATGTTCCAGCTGACCTGACCTGATCTCTAGAACACATGTTCCAGCTGACCTGACCTGATCTCTAGAACACATGTTCCATCTGACCTGACCTAATCTCTAGAACACATGTTCCAGCTGACCTGACCTAATCTCTAGAACACATGTTCCATCTGACTTGACCTAATTTCTAGAACACATGTTCCAGCTGACCTGACCTAATCTCTAGAACACATGTTTCAGCTGAACTGACCTAATCTCTAGAACACATGTTCCAGCTGACCTGACCTAATCTCTAGAACACATGTTCCAGCTGACCTGACCTAATCTCTAGAACACATGTTCCATCTGACCTGACCTAATCTCTAGAACACATGTTCCAGCTGACCTGACCTAATCTCTAGAACACATGTTCCATCTGACCTGACCTAATCTCTAGAACACATGTTCCATCTGACCTGACCTAATCTCTAGAACACATGCTCCAGCTGACCTGACCTAATCTCTAGAACACATGCTCCAGCTGACCTGACCTAATCTCTAGAACACATGTTCCATCTGACTTGACCTAATTTCAAGAACACATACTCCAGCTGACCTGACCTAATCTCTAGAACACATGTTCCATCTGACCTGACCTAATCTCTAGAACACATGTTCCAGCTGACCTGACCTAATCTCTAGAACACATGCTCCAGCTGAGATAACCTGTAAAAGGTGTGTGTGTTTGTGTGTCATGGACCCTCACCCTGGACCTCACATGTTGTTTGGATGTCTACACGGCATCACATGGTGGGACCACATCCAGAACTCCCTGGTCAGAACCTCCCCGACTGTGACTGTTCAGTCACCTGGTCAGATCAAACCCACCTCTGGAACTTGCCCTCATCCTGAAGGAGCAATCCCCCAACTGGCCACGGCCAAGAGGAAGACCGAGAGCCAGATCGTCCGACCAGTTGGAGGACGACCTACACAACCTGGGACTCAAAACCACATCAGCATGGGACCTCGCCCAGAATAGGGCGGGGTGGAGATCCATTTGTCAAGGCCCTGTGCTTCAAGGAGTGAGCAAACATGAGTGTGGTGTGGTGGGGGATGGGGCAGTGTGTCCAGGTGTGCTCCCCTTTGTTCCGGCTGCTGTGTGTCGCTGATCTGTGGGTTTATCACCATGCAGGCCTGGCAACACTGAGGAACTCTACTGAGATACCACCGTCTGTCTGTCTGTCTGGGTCTCTGTCTGTCTGTCTGTCTGTCTGTCTGAGTCTGTCTAGGTCTGTCTGGGCCTGTCTGGGTCTGTCTGTCTGGGTCTGTCTGTCTGGGCCTGTCTGTCTGAGTCTCTCTGGGTCTGTCTGTCTGTCTCTCAGTCTGTCTGTCTGTCTGTCTGTGTCTGTCTGAGTCTGTCTGTCTGGGTCTGTCTGTGTCTGTCTGTCTGGGTATGTCTGTCTGAGTCTGTCTGTCTGTCTGAGTCTGTCTGGGTCTGTCTGAGTCTGTCTGTCTGGATCTGTCTGTGTCTGTCTGGGTATGTCTGTCTGAGTCTGTCTGTCTGTCTGTCTGGGTCTGTCTGGGTCTGTCTGTCTGGGTCTGTCTGTCTGGGTCTGTCTGAGTCTGGCTGGGTCTGTCTGTCTGGGTCTGTCTGAGTCTGTCTGTCTGGGTCTGTATGTCTGGGTATGTATGTCTGTCTGGGTCTGTCTGTCTGTCTGGGTCTGTCGATGGTAGTCAAAGACTGGGCAACGCTGAGCATGCAGGTGTGTGTGTGTGTGTGTGTGTGTGTGTGTGTGTGTGTGTGTGTGTGTGTGTGTGTGTGTGTGTGTGTGTGTGTGTGTGTGTGTGTGTGTGTGTGTGTGTGTGTGTGTTAGGGGACAGGGTATCCTGCATGTAGGTGTGTGTGTGCGTCTGCCTGGCTTCAGCTACAGCAGTATCAGAATGCATGTGTGTGAGAGTCAGTGTTCAGTGTCGTTGTGCTCCATCAGTATTTAAATATTGGTAGTGACATTTTAGTGTGTGATAGGGTTCACACTCAAAATAAATGAAAGCATTCAGACAGTCAGTGTGTTCAGACAGTGTGTTCAGAGTGTGCTTAATGGTATATTTGAGGATATAGTTCAGATGAACTAGCGTTAGCACATTGACTGGAAGTCTATGATAACTGCTAGCATGCTAATAGACACCACAGACTTCCTGTCATTGTGCTAACGCTAGTTAGCATTGGCTTGCAAAACTACCTACTTCCTTCATACTGGACACAGAGACATAAAAATGACTTCACTGAATCTGTGGAATATTTTATTGAATCTGAATATTTTATTGAATCACTGAATCTGTGGAATAAATATTTTTTTAATTGTTTTATTTAACCTTTATTTAACTAGGCAAGTCCGTTAAGAACACATTCATATTTACAATGACGGCCGACCCCGGCCAAACCCTAATGACGCTGAGCCAAATGTGCGCCGCCCTATGGGACTCCCAATCACAGCCGGATGTGAAACAGCCTGGATTCGAACCAGGGACCGTATCTCTTGCACTGAGATGCAGTGCCTTAGACCACTGCGCCACTGGCTTCATTGCCAAAATCTCGAAGTATCCCTTTAAGTGTGGATGTTCCATGGTCGTACTGTATTAGAGCAGTCAAAGCATTCAAACAGTCAGCATTGTCCCTACCTGACGACGGGTTCTGGGATGGCGTCTATGCTGGCAGGGACCTGGACCCCCTTCTCCCACTCCTGTCTCCAGGGGTCTGACAGCACGTAGAAGTCATCGTGGCCCAGCTGGGCCGAGTCTGGCAGCTTCATGGCTGTGATGAAGTCCGTCCGGAACACCTGACAGGAAACAGAAAGAGAGAGGGTTGACACCTGACACAATACAACAGAGAAAGACAGAGATATTCAGTGAAATTATCACAATCATTTGCATCTGTATAGCAGTTTGAATTTGAGAAGAAATGACAGGTTTTAGGCTAAACATGACCATCTCTCAGGCTGTACATTGAATGCAGCAGTCCATTTAGGTTCATTTAAGGGTTATATTGTAAGCACAAAACAAGTACTTTTGCGGTTGGCAGCGGTCAAATAAAAGTTCCAATTAACACTACACAGTATTTGTGTATACAAAGCCAGCATAAAAAGGGGCATTTTACATTTCAACATCCAACAAAGGTCATCAGTAAAGGTCATAGGGCTCTGGTCAAACGTTGTACACTATATACAGAACCATTTGGGACGCACCTAGTGTCTTCAGAGAGACCCAACCCTGTGCCCTGCCAAAGGCCTGCGGAGCAGCACTGATGTTATCCATCCCATAATAAGCACAGATCCCCAACCCCATGAATAAAAGTACTCAAGGACATCAGCCACGGGCCCACGGCACCGTGCGGAGCCAAAAAATAACGACTACTTATTTGGTACCAACATCAAGTAGTAAACATCTCTACCTGATTACTACGGGAAACACAACTGTTTTTCTACTGAACACTTTCTTGTGTATCTTGAGTAGTACATAAACTACACATTCACTACACAATCCTCCCCATCCGTAGTGGTTAAGCAGTATTAGGTAGGGGATAGCTAGTATCAGGTAGGGGTTATGTAGTTTTAGGTAGAGGTTAGGTAGTAGTGGTTAGGTAGTGGTTAGGTAGTAATGGGTAGGGGTTAGGTAGTATTAGGTAGGGGTTAGGTAGAGGGAGACTTTGACTTTCTTTAATGATACATCCTCATTTCATTAACACCTCACTACCACCACCCCCCTTTTAAAAAACAAATATCCCCTGTACTGCGTACTCACCTTGCACTCTACCCTATGACACAAAACAACACATCACAATAACCAAAACCTCAGCACTTCTACAACCGTATATTCAACCCATCTTCCCCAGCTGTACAGACGGCCCCCCCGACACACCATATCTCCTGAAACATCTCTATATCTCAAATTCCACCCTAAGGGGCGCAGAGACCTGGGTCTGTTATCCCTCCACCTTTTACCCTGTTCTTCCTTGTTAGCCAAATAGCCAACTTTGCCTGAGCAAACAGAAAATTCAACAATACATATTTGGCCTTTTCCTTCTTTGAATACCTGTACCCCAATATAAACATCCCGACAGTAAACTCCACCCCCAACCTCTCACACAGACATTCCAACAGAGACATTAATGGCATTAACCTGGCGCACACAGAAAACACATGAATCACAGTTTCACTCATGACACAGGAAGGACACCCCTATCCAACTCGAGAGAAAGCGAGCAAGAGACCAACCAAGGAGGGCCTACAGCAGCACCTAGATCTAATAATACAAATTAATTCTAGACACAGTTGCCCTAGAACATGCAAAAAACGATACATACCTTGGCCTAAACATCAGCGCCACAGGTAACTTCCACAAAGCTGTGAACGATCTGAGGGACAAGGCAAGAAGGGAATTCTATGCCATCAAAAGGAACATAAAATTCGACATACCAATTAGGATCTGGCTAAAAATACTTGAATCAGTTACAGAACCCATTTCCCTTTATGGTTGTGAGGTCTGGGGTCCGCTCACCAACCAAGAATTCACAAAATGGGACAAACACCAAATTGAGTCTAAAATATCCTCTGTGTACAACGTAAAACACCAAATAATGCATGCAGAACAGAATTAGGCTGATACACACTAATTATCAAAATCCGGAAAAGAGAAGTTAAATTCTACAACCGCATAAAAAGAAGCGGTTCCCAAACCTTCCATAACAAAGCCATCACCTACAGAGTCCCCTAAGGAAGCTGGTTCTGGGGCTCTGTTCACAAACACAAACAGACCCCACAGAGCCCCAGGACAGCAACACAATTAGACCCAACCAAATCATGAGAAAACAAAAAGATAATTATTTCTAATGTGTGAAGTAATTAACAAAAAAAACAGAGCAAACTAGAATGCTATTTGGCCCTAAACAGAGAATACACAGTGGCAGAACACCTGACCACTGTGAGTGACCCACACTTAAGGAAAGCTTTGACTATGTACAGACTCAGTGAGCATAGCCTTGCTATTGAGAAAGGCCACCGTAGGCAGACCTGGCTCTCAAGAGAAGACGGGTTATATGCACACTGCCCACAAAATGAGGTGGAAACTGAGCTGCACTTCCTGACCTCCTGCCAAGTGTATGACCATATTAGAGACACATATTTCCCTCAGATTACACAGATCCACAAAGAATTCGAAAACAAACACGATTTTGATAAACTCCCATATCTTCTGGGTGAAATACCAGTGTGACATCACAGCAGCAATATTTGTGACCTTTTGCCACAAGAAAAGGGCAACCAGTGAAGAACAAACACCATTGTAAATACAACCCATATGTATGTTTATTTATTTTCCCTTTTGTACTTAAATCATTTGCACATCGTTACAACACTGTATATATACATAATATGACATTTGTAATGTCTTATTCTTTTGGTAATGCTTACTGTTCATTTTTATTGTTTATTTCACTTTTGTATATTATCTACTTCACTTGCTTTGGCAATGTTAATATATGTTTCCCATGCCAATAAACCCCCTTGAATTCAATTGAGAGAGAGAGAGCGAGCGAGAAACAGAGAGAGCGAGAAGCAGAGAGAGAGCGAGAGGCTGAGAGAGAGCGAGAGGCTGAGAGAGAGAACGAGACCCCAGGCTGTACAGTATATGAAAAGGCCATATGTAAAACCCCAGGCAGACAGCCGAGTGGAACTTGCCTTGGCCGACAAGGGTGTCTGCCAGCACAAATAGATAATGCAATGTAGGGAGTCTGTGTGAGAGTGTGTGTGTGGGACGGCGAGAGCAAAGAGAAAATGTGTGTGTGTGTGTGTGTGTGTGTGTGTGTGTGTGTGTGTGTGTGTGTGTGTGTGTGTGTGTGTGTGTGTGTGTGTGTGTGTGTGTGTGTGTGTGTGTGTGTGTGTGTGTGTGGACGTGTTTAACTATTCTTGTGGGGACCAGAAGTCCCTACAAGAATAGTAAACAAACAAAAAGTTGACCAGCTGGGGACATTTTGTTAGTCCCCACAAGGTCAAATGCTATTTCTAGCGGGTTTAGGGTTAAGGTTAGAATTAGTGTTAGGGTTAGAATTAAGTTAAATATTAAGGTTAGGAGCTAGGGTTAGTTGTAGGGTTAGGTTTAGGAGCTAGGGTTAGGTTTAGGGTTAGGATAAAGTTTATGTTTTTGGGTTAGGGTTAAGGTTAGGGTTAGGGTAAGAGTACGGGTTAGGATTAGGGTTAGGTTTAGGGTTAGGGGTCAGGGAAAATAGGATTTTGAATGGGACTGAATTGTATGTCCCCACAAGGTTAGCTAAGACTGTGTGTGTGTGTGTGTGTGTGTGTGTGTGTGTGTGTGTGTGTGTGTGTGTGTGTGTGTGTGTGTGTGTGTGTGTGTGTGTGTGTGTGTGTGTGTGTGTGTGTCAGACAGTCAGTCGAGGCCAAGATGAACACTCCTCCTCTCCTTCAGCAGACCGAAGCTGGGGGAGAACAGTCAGGATGATCTCCTGTTCTCTCTCCAACACCCAGCAGCAGAGGCGGGCCACCTCTAGCCTTTTGGGGACCTTAAGCGAGATTTGGTTTTTGTCCACCAAGCAGGCAAAACAATTTAGTGGTCCCCCTCTTGATAGTGGAGAGAACTTTTTTTTTTTTTTTTTTACTTAATTTCCTGCAATTCCAGACATTTTGCCATGGGGCGTCGATAATGTTTGCTATTTTGTAACACATTTGATGCAAATCTGAGTGAGAGTGACTAACAACAATTTTGAACTTGCACCTAGTGTATTATACTATTATAACTCTCAACATTAAGTTGAGACCAGAGTGAGACCGCTTATGTCTGGAACTAGCCCACACAGGAAAGGAGTGATTCATTTTTACTGCCCTGTGTTTAAACAAACCAACCACAGCTAATTAATGTCAGGGAAACAGAATTACAAGGTCCACTCCTCTCGCTCTCCCTCCCCCTTACCCCATTCCCTCTCTCCCTCCCCCTTTCCCCATCCATCTCTCCCTCCCCCTTTTCCCATCCATCTCTCCCTCCCCCTTTTCCCTTTCCATCTCTCCCTCCCCCTTTCCCCATCCATCTTTCCTTTCACCCCATTCCCTCTCCCTTTCCCCATCCATCTCTCCCTCCCCCTTTCCCCATCCATCTCTCCTTTCACCCCATTCCCTCTCCCTCCCCCTTTCCCCATCCAACTCTCACTCCCCCTTTCTCATCCATCTCTCCTTTCACCCCATTCTCACTCTCCCTCCCCCTTTCCCCATCCATCTCTCCTTTCACCCCATCCCCTCTCCCTCCCCATCTCTCCTTTCACCCCATCCCCTCTCCCTCCCCCTTTTCCCATCCATCTCTCCTTTCACCCCATTCCCTCTCTCCCTCCCCCTTTTCCCATCCATCTCTCCTTTCACCCCATTCCCTCTCTCCCTACCCCTTTCCCCATCCATCTCTCCTTTCACCCCATTCCCTCTCTACATCCCCCTTTCAACCCATTCCCTCTCTACATCCCCCTTTCCCCATCCATCTCTCCCTCCCCCTTTCCCCATCCATCTCTCCTTTCACCCCATCCCTCTACTCTTCTTTCTCATCTTTCCCTGCCTCTCTTATATCAAACAGTGTGTGTGTGTGGGAGGGGGGGGGGGGGGGGCTAAGGACGAGCGTGCGGACGAGCGACGCCCAGGCAGAGGCTTGTCAGATGTGTATAATAATGAGGACAGTAGGACAGTGCGTCCCCATCCTGTACCATCCCCTGTACACAGCATTAACGGCCAGGGAAAGGACACTGCAATGACCTACAGCTATTAACTTCAGTACCAACAGGGGAGAAAACACACACACACACACACCTCTGTAGTTGACTGAGGATGTAACCCCAGGCAGGCTGGGATGTGAGTTCTGTTTTTGTAGCGAGCAGGGTTCTCATTAACTCCAATCTAGTGATGACATCTTAGTGATTTTAGTCATCTTAGTGATGACATGGGGAGCGAGGGGATGAGAGGCTGAGAGAAATTACAATCACACTACAGAAAGAGAAAGAGAGAGACAGAGACAGAGAGAGACAGAGACAGAGAGAGACAGAGACAGAGAGAGAGATCCACAGAACAGAACTCTGTTCAACTCAGCAATGTAATGTCTCACTGCAACTGGAAAGTCTGCATGTTCCCATCCAGGGTGTTGTTGTTCAATAAGTATGAATAAGACAACATTTAGAAATGCATAATGTTCTTCTCACTAAACAATGTGAGAAAACCTTTTGGAACCAAGGAGGTAGACAGCTACCTGACCGTGTCCAATAACAACACTCATTTCTGTTTCCTGTTACAAAGTGTTTTCAGCTTCAGAGAACAAGACATGGCCCAGTGCTGCTGGGATGTGAACCGTGAAGGAGAACAATAGCGGTTGATGTTTAAAAAAAAGTACAAGTTGTTGTTCCCTCTTTGCTAATGATCCTAGTTTCCATGGTAGTACCAGTGTCAGAGTCCCATAAAAGGGCACGTAACGACACTAATTTGTGTGACTATTTCAATGGGTATGACTCACCTTCATCATTCTCTACTTTATGAAGATAGATGTAAATTGACAATAGTGACGGCATGGGACAGGAAAGTGGGTAAATGCAGTCCTGACCACGCTGCACCAAGATGCAAGATGATGCGGGTTGTGTCCCAAATGGCACCCTATTCCCTATGTAGTACACTACTTTTGTAGACTGGTCCCAGATCTGTTAGTGCTTTTGCCTACTCCATTGTCATGCCAAACATGAGTCTCATGACAACTCCATAAGGAGTCAAGAGAGCAGAAATAGACTGCTGCTGCTACACTGCTGCTGCTACACTGCTGCTGCTACACTGCTGCTGCTACACTGCTGCTGCTACAGTGCTGCTGCTACACTGCTGCTGCTACACTGCTGCTGCTACAGTGCTGCTGCTACAGCTACAGTGCCTCTGCTACGGTGCTGCTGCTACAGTGCTGCTGCCACAGTGCCGCTTCTGCTACAGCTACAGTGCCTCTGCTACAGTGCTGCTGCCACAGTGCCGCTGCTGCTACAGCTACAGTGCTGCTGCTACAGCTACAGTGCTGCTGCTACAGCTACAGTGCTGCTGCCACAGTGCCGCTGCTGCTACAGCTACAGTGCTGCTGCTACAGCTACAGTGCTGCTGCTACAGCTACAGTGCTGCTGCCACAGTGCCGCTGCTGCTACAGCTACAGTGCTGCTGCTACAGCTACAGTGCTGCTGCTACGGTGCTGTTGCTACACTGCCACAGCTACAGTGCTGCTGCTACAGCTACAGTGCTGCTGCTACGGTGCTGCTGCTACACTGCCACAGCTACAGTGCTGCTGCTACAGCTACAGTGCTGCTGCTACGGTGCTGCTGCTACAGCTACAGTGCTGCTGCCACAGCTACAGTGCTGCTACTACAGCTACAGTACATCTGCTACAGTGCATCTGCTACAGTGCATCTGCTACAGTGCTGCTACTACAGTGCTGCTACTACAGCTACAGTGCTGCTGCTACAGAGCTGCTGCTACAGTGCTGCTGCCACAGCTACAGTGCTGCTACTACAGCTACAGTGTTGCTGCTACAGTGCTGCTGCTACGGTGCTGCTGCTACGGTGCTGCTGCTACGGTGCTGCTGCTACAGCTACAGTGCTGCTGCTACAGCTACAGTGCTGCTGCTACGGTGCTGCTGCTACAGTGTTGTTGCTAAAGTGCTGATGCCACAGCTACAGTGCTGCTGCTACAGTGCTGCTGTTACAGATACAGTGCTGCTGCTACGGTGCTGCTGCTACACTGCTGCTGCCACAGCTACAGTGCTGCTGCTATAGTGCTGCTGCTACAGTGCTGCTGCTAAAGTGCTGATGCCACAGCTAGTGCTGCTGCTACAGTGCTGCTGCTACACTGCTGCTGCTACAGCTACAGTGCTGCTGCTTTAGATACAGTGCTGCTGATACGGTGCTGGTGCTACAGTGCTGCTGATACGGTGCTGGTGCTACAGTGCTGCTGCTACAGTGCTGCTGCTACACTGCTGCTGCTACGGTGCTGCTGCCACAGCTACAGTGCTGCTGCTACAGCTACAGTGCTGCTGCTACAGTGCTGCTGCCACAGCTACAGTGCTGCTGCTACTGTGCTGCTGCTACGGTGCTGCTGCTACAATGCTGCTGCTACAGTGCTTCTGCTGCTGATACAGTGCTGCTGCCACAGCTACAGTGCTGCTGCCACAGCTACAGTGCTGCTGCTACAGAGCTGCTGCTACAGCTACAGTGCTGCTGCCACAGCTACAGTGCTGCTATAGCTATAGTGCTGCTGCTACAGTGCTGCTGCTACAGCTACAGTGCTGCTATAGCTACAGTGCTGCTATAGCTACAGTGCTGCTGCTACAGCTACAGTGCTGCTGCCACAGCTACAGTGCTGCTGCTACAGCTACAATGCTGCTATAGCTACAGTGCTGCTGCTACAGTGCTGCTGCTACAGCTACAGTGCTGCTATAGCTACAGTGCTGCTGCTACAGTGCTGCTGCTACAGTGCTGCTGCTACAGCTACAATGCTGCTGCTACAGCTACAGTGCTGCTGCTACAGCTACAGTACATCTGCTACAGTGCATCTGCTACAGTGCTGCTGCTACGGTGCTGCTGCTACGGTGCTGCTGCTACGGTGCTGCTGCTACAGTGCTGCTGCTACAGCTACAGTGCTGCTGCTACAGCTACAGTGCATCTGCTACAGTGCCTCTGCTACGGTGCTGCTGCTACAGTGTTGCTGCTAAAGTGCTGATGCCACAGCTACAGTGCTGCTGCTACAGTGCTGCTGCTACAGCTACAGTGCTGCTGCTACGGTGCTGCTGCTACACTGCTGCTGCCACAGCTACAGTGCTGCTGCTATAGTGCTGCTGCTACAGTGCTGCTGCTAAAGTGCTGATGCCACAGCTAGTGCTGCTGCTACAGTGCTGCTGCTACACTGCTGCCGCCACAGCTACAGTGCTACAGCTACAGTGCTGCTGCTACGGTGCTGCTGCTACACTGCTGCTGCCACAGCTACAGTGCTGCTGCTATAGTGCTGCTGCTACAGTGCTGCTGCTAAAGTGCTGATGCCACAGCTAGTGCTGCTGCTACAGTGCTGCTGCTACACTGCTGCTGCCACAGCTACAGTGCTGCTGCTACAGCTACAGTGTTGCTGCTAAAGTGCTGATGCCACAGCTAGTGCTGCTGCTACAGTGCTGCTGCTACACTGCTGCTGCTACAGCTACAGTGCTGCTGCTACAGCTACAGTGCTGCTGCTTTAGATACAGTGCTGCTGATACGGTGCTGCTGCTACAGTGCTGCTGCTACAGTGCTGCTGCTATGTTGCTGCTGCTACAGTGCTGCTGCTACACTGCTGCTGCTACGGTGCTGCTGCCACAGCTATGGTGCTGCTGCTACAGTGCTGCTGCCACAGCTACAGTGCTGCTGCTACAGCTACAGTGCTGCTGCTACAGTGCTGCTGCCACAGCTACAGTGCTGCTGCTACTGTGCTGCTGCTACGGTGCTGCTGCTACAATGCTGCTGCTACAGTGCTTCTGCTGCTGATACAGTGCTGCTGCCACAGCTACAGTGCTGCTGCCACAGCTACAGTGCTGCTGCTACGTTGCTGCTGCTACAGTGCTGCTGCTACACTGCTGCTGCTACAGTGCTGCTGCTACAGCTACAGTGCTGCTGCTACAGCTACAGTGCTGCTATAGCTACAGTGCTGCTGCTACAGTGCTGCTGCTACAGCTACAGTGATGCTGCTACAGCTACAGTGCTGCTATAGCTACAGTGCTGCTGCTACAGTGCTGCAGCTACAGTGCTGCTGCCACAGCTACAGTGCTGCTGCTACAGCTACAATGCTGCTATAGCTACAATGCTGCTATAGCTACAGTGCTGCTGCTACAGTGCTGCTGCTACAGTGCTGCTGCTACAGCTACAGTGCTGCTATAGCTACAGTGCTGCTATAGCTACAGTGCTGCTGCTACAATGCTGCTGCTACAGCTACAGTGCTGCTGCTACAGTACTGCTGCTACAGCTACAATGCTGCTGCTACAGTGCTGCTGCTACGGTGCTGCTGCTACAGTGCTGCTGCTACAGTGCTGCTGCCCGCATCCAGTCTCGAGGCCATTTAGGCTGAGAAAAAAACTACTTAAGTGGAAAAGCAACACTGAGAGAGAGAGAGACAGAGAGACAGAGACAGAGATACAGAGAGAGAAGCCCCATCCTGTGACCTAAGAGGAATGTATCAGATGCTCAACATACTCTGCCTCTCACCTAATGTAATGGTACAGGCCTAAACCACACAAAAACAAGACTAGACACGATGGAACACAAAGTTTTTACTATCTTATCCTGGAATACAACACTACAGTGGTAGGCTTGATTACCAACAACGACGAGACGGCCTACAGGGAGGAGGTGAGGGCCCTCGGAGTGTGGTGTCAGGAAAATAACCTCACACTCAATGTCAACAAAACAAAAGAGATGATCGTGGACTTCAGGAAGCAGCAGAGGGAGCAGCGCTTTATCCACATCAACGGGACAGTAGTGGAGAAGGTGGAAAGTTTTAAGTTCCTCGGCGTACACATCACGGACAAACTGAAATGGTCCACCCACACAGACAGCGTGGTGAAGGTGGCGCAGCAGCGCCTCTTCAACCTCAGGAGGCTGAAGAAATTTGGGTTGTCACCAAAAACACTCACAAACCATTACAGATGCACAATTGAGAGCATCCTGTCGGGCTGTATCACCGCCTGGTACAGCAACTGCTCCACCCACAAACGTAAGGCTCTCCAGTGGTGCGGTCTGCACAACGCATCACCGGGGGCAAACTACCTGCCCTCCAGGACACCTACACCGATTTCAAAGGAAGGCCAAAAAGATCATCACGGACAACAACCACCCGAGGCACTGCCTGTTCGCCACAATATCATCCAGAAGGCGAGGTCAGTACAGGTTAGAGGTCGACCGATTATGATTTATTAAAAAATATATATTTTTTAAATATATAGTATATAATACACACACACACATTTTTGTAATAATGACAATTGCAACAATACTGAATGAACAATGAACACTTTTATTTTAACTTAATATAATACATAAATACACACACACGCACACAGCTCTGAAGTGACAATGATACTGAAGAGTCTGCTTAGGAGACAAATACTCTCAACTGTTTGAATAAAAATAGAGTTTAAGTTACCTGTGATGAATGTTGAAAACAAAAACTTTAACTTCTATATGCAGGAAATCCTATTTTAATAATGGGCATGGTAAGAATTGACAACCAAAGTGCGAGTCATAATTCCCATGACACCTTCTAGCAAAATCTGAAAAGTGGTTCCTTCATTTATTCCATAGGATATTTTTAGATTCACTTAAAATAAGGTCTGTGTTTCGTGTAGGCTTACATCACCGTGCCAATTTTATAACTGTGTAGATATCCATAGGACAAGGTTATTCTGATCAATATTGGCTAATTATAAGCGAAGATTATAAAAAATGTAGAGGGGATTTATGAAAATATGTTGACAAACGTTACCTTATCATAGTGAGATTTACACGGGTATCAAAACGTCGATGCGGTTTAAGCCTGCACGAAACACAGACCTTATTTGAAGTAGATCAAGACATTCTCTATGGAAGACATGTACGGTAAAATAACGAAGGAACCCCTTTCAAATTCAGCCGCAAGTTATTACAGGAATTATAACGCGTCGACTATTTCTCTCTAAACCATATACCTTTGACTAATCCGGAAACTATCACCTCGAAAACAAAACGTTTATTCCGTTCCGTATTTTATCTAATGGGTGGCATCCATGAGTCTAAATATTCCTGTTACATTGCACAACCTTCAATGTTGTCATAATTACGTAAAATTCTGGCAAATTAGTTCGCAAAGAGCCAGGCGGCCCAAACTGTTGCATATACCCTGACTCTGCGTGCAATGAACGCAAGAGAAATTACACAATTTCACCTGGTTAATATTGCCTGCTAACCTGGATTTCTTTTAGCTAAATATGCAGGTTTAAAAATATATAATTGTGTATTGATTTTAAGAAAGGCATTGATGTTTATGGTTAAGTACACATTGGAGCAATGACAGTCATTGATTGATTGTTTTTTATAAGATAAGTTTAATGGTAGCTAGCAACTTACCTTAGCTTACTGCATTCGCTAACAGGCAGGCTCCTCGTGGAGTGCAATGTAATCAGGTGTTAGAGCATTGGACTAGTTAACTGTAAGGTTGCAAGATTGGATCCCCCGAGCTGACAAGGTTAAAAATCTGTCGTTCTGCCTCGTTCCTAGGCCGTCATTGAAAATAATATTGTGTTCTTAACTGACTTGCCTAGTTAAATAAAGATTAAATAAAGGTGTAAAAAAAAAATAATAATAATAATAATAATAAAAAAATACTTTAAAAAAATATATATATATAAATAAATTCGGCAAATCGGCACCCAAAAATACCGATTTCCGATTGTTATGAAAACTTGAAATCGGCCCGATTAATCGGTCGACCTCTAGTACAGGTGCATCAAAGCGGGGACCGAGAGACTGAAAAACAGCTTCTATCTCAAGGCCATCAGACTGTTAAACAGCCATCACTAACACTGAGTGGCTGCTGCCAACATACTGACTCAACTCTAGCCACTTTAAAAATGAAAAATGTATGTAATAAATGTATAACTAGCCACTTTAAACAATGCCACTTTATATAATGTTTACATACCCTACATTACTCATCTCATATGTATATACTGTACTCTATACCATCTACTGCATCTTGCCTATGCCGTTCTGTACCGTCGCTCATTCATATACCTTCATGTACATATTCTTATTCATTCCTTTACACTTGTGTGTATAAGGTAGTTGTTGTGAAATTGTTAGGTTAGATTACTTGTTAGATATTACTGCATGGTCGGAACTAGAAGCACAAGCATTTCGCTACACTCGCATTAACATCTGCTAACCATGTGTATGTGACACATAAAATTTGATTTGATTTGAATATACAAGGTCTGAGGTCATCTGCCTTTGGCCTAAAGAGCAGGAACCAGACTTCATCAAAGAAATTGGAAATACAGACATTGTCATCCTACAAGAAACTACAAGAAACATGCTATAAAGGAGACAGACTCACTGCTTGCCCTCTAGGTTACAGATAGCATGTAGTCCCATCCACCAAACTACCAGGTGTGAAACAGGGAATAGACTCAGGGGGCATGCTAATTTTGTATAGAGCAGACCTAACCCACTATTAAATGAGTAAAAACAGGAACGTTTTACATTTGGATAGAAATTAATAAGGAAATTATCTCAACAGATAAAAATGTCCTAATGTGTGCTACCTATATCCCCCCCAATAGAATCCCCATACTTGAACGATGACAGCTGCTCCATCCTGGAGGGGGAGATCAACCATTTCCAGGCTCAGGGACATGTGCTAGTCTGTGGTGACCTAAATTCCAGAACTGGACAAGAACCTGACACCCTCAGCACACAGGGGGGCAAACACCTACAGTTGAAGTCAGAAGTTAACATACATTTAGGTTGAAATCATTAAAACTCGTTTTTCAACCACTCCACAAATTTCTTGTTAACAAACTATAGTTTTGGCAAGTCGGTAAGGACATCTACTTTGTGCATGACACAAGTCATTTTTCCAACAATTGTTTACAGACAGATTATTTCACTGTATCACAATTCCAGCGGGTCAGAAGTTTACATACACTAAATTGACTGTGCCTTTAAACAGCCTGGAAAATTCCAGAAAATTATGTCATGGCTTTAGAAGCTTCTGATAGGCTAATTGACATAATTTGAGACAATTGGAGGTGGATGTATTTCAAGGCCTACCTTCAAACTCAGCGCCTCTTTGCTTGACATCATGGGAAAATCAAAAGAAATCAGCCAAGACCTCAGAAAAATATTGTAGACCTCCACAAGTCTGGTTCATCCTTGGGAGCAATTTCCAAAAGCCTGAAAGTACCACGTTCATCTGTACAAACAATAGTACGCAAGTATAAACATCATGGGACCACGCAGCCATCATACCGCAGAGGAATGATAGAGGAATGACATTCGTCTCCTAGAGATGAATGTACTTTGGTGCGAGAAGTGCAAATCAATCCCAGAACAACAATAAAGGACCATGTGAAGATGCTGGAGGAAACAGGTACAAAAGTATCTATATCCACAGTAAAACGAGTCCTATATCGACATAACCTGAAAGGCCGCTCAGCAAGGAAGAAGCCACTGCTCCAAAACTGCCATAAAAAAGCCAGACTACGGTTTGCAACTGCGCAAGGGGATAAAGATCGTACTTTTTGGATAAATGTCCTCTGGTCTGACGAAACAAAAATAGAACTGTTTGGCCATAATGACCATCGTTACATTTGGCGGATAAAGTGAGAGGCTTGCAAGTCGAAGAACACCATCCGAACCGTGAAGCACGGGAGTGGCAGCATCATGTTGTGGGCGTGCTTTGCTGCAGGAGGGACTGGTGCACTTCACAAAATAGATGGCGTCACGAGGAAGGGAAAATTATGTGGATATATTGAAGCAACATGTCAAGACATCAGTCAGGAAGTTAAAGCTTGGTCGTAAATGGGTCTTCCAAATGGACAATGACCTCAAGGATATTTCCAAAGTTGTGGCAAAATGGCTTAAGGACAACAAAGTCAAGGTATTGGAGTGGCCATCACAAAGCCCTGACGTCAATCCTATAGAAAAGTTGTGGGCAGAACTGAAAAAGCATGTGCGAGCAAGGAGGCCTACAAACCTGACTCAGTTACGCCAGCTCTGCCAGGAGGAATGGGCCAAAATTCACCCAACTTATTGTGGAAAGCTTGTGGAAGGTTACCCAAAACATTTGACCCAAGTTAAACAATTTAAAGGCAATGCTACCAAATACACTGCTCAAAAAAATAAAGGGAACACTTAAACAACACAATGTAACTCCAAGTCAATCACACTTCTGTGAAATCAAAGTGTCCACTTAGGAAGCAACACTGATTGACAATAAATTTCACATGCTGGTGTGCAAATGGAATAGACAAAAGGTGGAAATTATAGGCAATTAGCAAGACACCCCCAAAAAAGGAGTGATTCTGCAGGTGGTGACCACAGACCACTTCTCAGTTCCTATGCTTCCTGGCTGATGTTTTGGTCACTTTTGAATGCTGGCGGTGCTCTCACTCTAGTGGTAGCATGAGACGGAGTCTACAACCCACACAAGTGGCTCAGGTAGTGCAGTTCATCCAGGATGGCACATCAATGCGAGCTGTGGCAAAAAGGTTTGCTGTGTCTGTCAGCGTAGTGTCCAGAGCATGGAGGCGCTACCAGGAGATAGGCCAGTGCATCAGGAGACGTGGATGAGGCCGTAGGAGGGCAACAACCCAGCAGCAGGACCGCTACCTCCGCCTTTGTGCAAGGAGGTGCACTGCCAGAGCCCTGCAAAATGACCTCCAGCAGGCCACAAATGTGCATGTGTCAGCATATGGTCTCACAAGGGGTCTGAGGATCTCATCTCGGTACCTAATAGCAGTCAGGCTACCTCTGGCGAGCACATGGAGGGCTGTGCGGCCCCACAAAGAAATGCCACCCCACACCATGACTGACCCACCGCCAAACCGGTCATGCTGGAGGATGTTGCAGGCAGCAGAACGTTCTCCACGGCGTCTCCAGACTCCGTCACATCTGTCACATGTGCTCATGTGCTCAGTGTGAACCTGCTTTCATCTGTGAAGAGCACAGGGTGCCAGTGGCGAATTTGCCAATCTTGGTGTTCTCTGGCAAATGCCAAACGTCCTGCACGGTGCTGGGCTGTAAGCACAACCCCCACCTGTGGACGTCGGGCCCTCATACCACCCTCATGGAGTCTGTTTCTGACCGTTTGAGCAGACACATGCACATTTGTGGCCTGCTGGAGGTCATTTTGCAGGGCTCTGGCAGTGCACCTCCTTGCACAAAGGCGGAGGTAGCGGTCCTGCTGCTGGGTTGTTGCCCTCCTATGGCCTCCTCCACGTCTCCTGATGTACTGGCCTGTCTCCTGGTAGCGCCTCCATGCTCTGGACACTACGCTGACAGACACAGCAAACCTTTTTGCCACAGCTCGCATTGATGTGCCATCCTGGATGAGCTGCACTGCCTGAGCCACTTGTGTGGGTTGTAGACTCCGTCTCATGCTACCACTAGAGTGAGAGCACCGCCAGCATTCAAAAGTGACCAAAACATCAGCCAGGAAGCATAGGAACTGAGAAGTGGTCTGTGGTCACCACCTGCAGAATCACTCCTTTTTTGGGGGTGTCTTGCTAATGGCCTATAATTTCCACCTTTCGTCTATTCCATTTGTACAACAGCATGTGAAATTTATTGTCAATCAGTGTTGCTTCCTAAGTGGACACTTTGATTTCACAGAAGTGTGATTGACTTGGAGTTACATTGTGTTGTTTAAGTGTTCCCTTTATTTTTTTGAGCAGTGTACTAATTGAGTGTATGTAAACTTCTGACCCACTGGGAATGTGATGAAAAAAATGAACCTGAAATAAATCATTCCCTCTACTATTATTTTGACATTCCACATTCTTAAAATAAAGTGGTGATCCTAACTGACCTAAAACAGGGAATTTTTACGAGGATTAAATGTCAGGAATTGTGAAAAACTGAGTTTGAATGTATTTGGCTAAGGTGGAGGTGACAGCATTCCCTCCCCCATATGCCCCCTAGACACAACTACGACAACATAACCAATTCAATCCCCTCACCAGCAGCTGCACGCGCTCCAGCAGGTATATCTCACTGGTCACCCCCAAAGCCAATTCTTCCTTTGGCCGCCTCTCCTTCCAGTTCTCTGCTGCCAATGACTGGAACGAACTGCAAAAATATCTGAAGCTGGAGACTCTTACCTCTCTCACTAGCTTTAAGCACCAGCTGTCAGAGCAGCTCACAGATCACTGCACCTGTACATAGCTCATCTGTAAATAGCCCATCCAATCTACCTCATCCCCATACTGTATTTATTTATCTTGCTCCTTTGCACCCCAGTATCTCTACTTGCACATTCATCTTCTGTCCACCCTACCATTCCAGTGTTTAATTGCTATACTGTAATTACTTCGCCTTACATGGCCTATTTATTGCCTTTCTCTTATCCTACCTCATTTGCACATGCTGTTTATAGATTTTTCTACTGTATTATTGATTGTATGTTTGTTTATTCCATGTGTAACTCTGTGTTGTTGTATGTGTCGAACCGCTTTGCTTTATCTTGGCCAGGTCGCAGTTTCAAATGAGAGCGTGTTCTCAACTAGCCTACCTGGTTAAATAAAGGTGAAATAAAAATTTTAAAAATTAAAAACGGGTCACAACTCCTGTAGCTCTGTCGGATGCTGGGTATGTACGTAGTCAATTGTAGGCTTCGAGGGGATTCCTATGGTAGGTACACCTATAGCTCATCGCTTGGCAGTAGTACCGTAGACTACTTTATCACTGACCTCAACCCAGAGTCTCTTAGAGCGTTCACAGTCAGTCCACGGACACCCCTATCAGATCACAGAAAAATCACACACTATTTGAACAGAGCAATGCTCAATCATGAGGCATCAAAGCCAAAGGAACTGAATAATATTAAGATTTACAATCGATCGAAGGAAAATAGTGTGGAAATCTACCAAAAATCAATTAGGCAACAACAAATTCAATCCCTTCTAGACAATTTCCTGGACAAAAGGTTTCACTGTAATAGTGAAGTTGTAAATTTGGCAGCAGAAAATATAAACAGTATATTTGACCTCTCAGCTACCCTATCAAATCTAAATATTTCAAGCAGACAACCTAAGAAAATTAAACAGCAATGACAAATGGTTTGATGAAGAATGCAAAAACTTAAGAAAGAAAGAAATTTAGAAACCTATCCAACCAAAAACAGAGACCCAGAAAAGCTGAGCCTACGCCTTCACTATGGTGAATCACTAAAACAATCCAGAAATACACTACAGGAAAAGAAGGAACAACACATCAGAAATCAGCTCAAAGTAATTGAAGAATCCATAGAATATAACCACTTCTGGGAAAATTGGAAAGAATAATCTATCCAAAACAGAGATGGACAGATAAACCACTTCTCCAATCTTTTTGGTTCTAAAACAAAGAACAAAGCAAAATCAAAAACATGATCAAATACAAATCTTAGAATCAACTATTAAAGACTACCAGAACCCACTGGATTCTCCAATTACATTGAATGAACTACAGGACAAAATAACAACCCTCCAACCCAAAAATGCCTGTGAGGTTGATAGTATCCTCAATGAAATGATAAAATATACAGACAACAAATTCTAAATTGGCTAGACTTAAACTCTTTATCATCATCCTCAGATCTGGCATCTTCCCCAATATTTGGAACCAAGGACTGATCACCCCAATCCACAAAACAGGAGACAAATTTGCAATAAAATGCAAATTAATTACTTAAAAATCATACAATGAGATTTTCAGGATTTTTGTTTTAGATTCCGTGTCTCACCTATGATAAAAATTACAGACCTCTACATGGTTTGTAAGTAGGAAAACCTGCAAAATCGGCAGTGTATCAAATACTTGTTCTCCCCACTGTATATCAACAAATTGGCGAGGGCACTAGAACAGTCTGCAGCACCCGCCCTCACCCTACTAGAATCTGAAGTCAAATGTCTACTGTTTGCTGATGATCTGGTGCTTCTGTCACAAACCAAGGAGGGCCTACAGAAGCACCTAGATATTCTGCACAGATTCTGTCAGACCTGGGCCCTGACAGTAAATCTCAGTAAGACAAAAATAATGGTGTTCCAAAAAAGGTCCAGTCACCAGGACCACAAATACATATTCCATCTAGACACTGTTGCCCTAGAGCACACAAAAAACTACACATACCTCGGCCTAAACATCAGCGCCACAGGTAACTTCCACAAAGCTGTGAAAGATCTGAGGAACAAGGCAGGAAGGGAATTCTATGCCATCAAAAGGAACATAAAATATAACATACGACGACAAAAAATACTTGAATCAGTTATAGAACCCATTGCTCTTCATGGTTGTGAGGTCTGGGGTCCGCTCACCAACCAAGAATTCACAAAATGGGACAAACGCCAAATTGAGACTGCATGCAGAATTCTGCAAAAACATCCTTTGTGTACAACGTAAAACACCAAATAATGCATGCAGAGCAGAATTAGGCCAATACCCACTAATTATCAAAATCCAGAAAAGAGACGTTAAATTCTACAACCACCTAAAAGGAAGCGATTCCCAAACCTTCCATAACAAAGCCATCACCTACAGAGAGATGAATCTGGAGAATAGCTCCCTAAGCAAGCTGGTCCCAGGGCTCTGTTCACAAACACAAACAGAGCCCCAGGACAGCAACACAATTAGACCCAACCAAATCATTAGAGAATTAAAAGATAATTACATGACACATTGGAAAGAATTTACAATTACCAATAAAAATTGCAAACTAGAATGCTATTTGGCCCTAAACAGAGAGTACACCGTGACAGAAAAGCTGAAAAGTGTGACTAACCCATGCACCAAGTCTGTAACCAACAGGAGCCTGAACAGCTTCTACCCCCAAGCCATAAGACTGATAAATAGTTAGTTAAATAGTTAACCAAATAGCTACCCAGACTATCTGCACTAACTCTTTTGACTCATCACATATGCTCCTGCTACTGTTTACTATCTATCCTGTTGCCTAGTCACTTTTCCCTACCTATGTGTACAAATCTACCTCAATTACCTCGTACCCCTAACATTGACTCGGTACTGGTACCCAGAGTATATAGGCAAGTCATCATTACCCATTGTGTATTTATTCCTCCTGTTATTATTATTCTCTCTACATTGTTGGGAAGGGCCCGTAAGTAAGAATTTTACTGTTAGTCTAGACCTGTTGTTCACGAAGCATGTGACAAATATTATTTCATATTGATAATTATTATTTCATATTGATTTGGTTTATGCTAACCGCATTAGCCCAGTGACTCACGGCCCAATATTAGAGGACCAGGAGTGAGAGACACAGCGTGGGCCAGGAACCGCACCGATGATGGATTTTCGCCTCCCCAACCAGACACACACACACACAACACTATTCACTACCCCCACAAAAATACGCACACACACACACGACACCGAGCGTTTTCTTCATGGTCCTTTGTAGCTCAGTTGGTAGAACATGTAATTGGAACATCAGGGTTGGACTCAAATGCAGTGAATGTCTTGGATGCTTGCATTTTGGGGCGGCAGGTAGCCTAGTGGTTAGAGCGTTGGGCCAGTAACCGAAAGGTTTCTGGATAGAATCTCCGAGCTGTCAATCTGCCCCCGAACAAGGCAGTTTAACCCACTGTTCTCTGCTAGGCCGTCAATGTAAATAAGAATTTGTTCTTAACTGACTTGCCTAGTTAAATAAAGGTTAAATATATATATATTTTTAAATAGACGAAACAAAATGAAATACCATATCATTTTGAACAGCTCATCTCACCAGTAGTCCACTGTCCTGTCCAGCTCTTCATCCTGTCAAATTCCACATCCAGTTCCACACAAAAACCCACACGGCCCATCTTCCATATCCAGCATGATGAGCGGTAATGAAGCCCCCAGGGTATGGGTTAATACCATTTCACTTTCATCAATGCTTCTCTATGAGGAAAAAAATTAAATTGGAATTTCAGTTGAGTTATGGAATTGACTGAATTAAAATGAAATTGACCAACAATGGAAGCCCCACATGGTTCTATGCCTCAGAGAAGGCAGCAACCCCCCCCCCCCCCCAGCTTCCCCATCCCTGGCCAGACCAGCGCATCAGTTGGAAGTGGAGTCTCAGTCACCGGACACATCTGACCTTCCCTCGTCACCAGGAGCGTCACCAGGACCGTCACCTGGACCGTCACCTGGAGCGTCTTGGCGTCAGGACTCACCACAGCAGTGGCCAAGGAAGAGGCCAGGCCCAGGAGCCTCCACTCCACACAGCTGGCAAAACCAGTGTTTTATGGAATGTCATAAGGAACAAGACAGAGAAAATAAAATTCCATCTTTTCCCAAGACATCAGACCAACTGGAAAGCTTCCCTGCCTGATGTTCTTCCAGTAACTTTTCTTCTATGTTTAAAAGGGAGCAAGCTCTTGGACATAGAACAGAGTATGGGCCAGGGCAGGCGGGAGAGACAGACCGACTGAAAATGAGAGAGGGGATCACATGCTCAGCGCGTGCTGAACCATCCCTGAGATCAGGTCGGGAAAGTCCGCCCTTCCCCGTTCCGAGGCGAAGTTATTCCCTCTGGAGAGGCAGGGAGGATTTCCACAGGCTTGCTGGATAACCCCAAGCTCACGATGGATGTGATGAGTGGGCAGAAAGATCAGCTAGGCTATAGCTAAATGCTATCCTTTGAGTAACACTCCCTGAACAGAAGCACAGAAGAGCATGTAGGGCAGAGAAGCCAGTCACTCTTATGCATGGACAATATAGCCGGCCTACCATTTTCTTATGCTGTGTCTTTGTCAAATGTACATCTGTAGCAAAGACACACACACATATTCGGAAAGTATTCAGACCCTTGACTTTTTCCACATTTTGTTACGTTACAGCCTTATTCTAAAATGGATTAAATAAAACATTTTCCTCAATCAACACACAATACCCCATTATGACATCACAATACCCCACTATGACAAAGCAAAAACAGGTTGAGACGTTTAAAAATATATATATATTTCTTAAAATAAAAAACAGAAATACCTTACATAAGTATTCAGACCCTTTGCTATGAGACTTGAAATTGAGCTCAGGTGCATCCTGTTTCCCTTGATCATCTTTGAGATGTTTCTAGAACTTGATTGGAATCAACTTGGGGTAAATTCAACTGATTGGACATGATTTGGAAAGGCACAAACCTGTCTATATAAGGTCCCACAGTTGACAGTGCATGTCAGAGCAAAAACCGTAAAGCTCCGATGACAGTATTGTGTTGATGCACAGATCTGGGGTAGGGTATCAAAACATTTATGCAGCATCGAAGGTCTCCAAGAACAGTGGCCTCCATCATTCTTAAATGGAAGAAGTTTGGAACCACCAAGACTCTTCCAAACTGTACATTTACAGTGCATTCAGGTCCTATTCAGACCCCTTGACTTTTGTTACGTTAAGTTAGTTGTTACATTACAGCCTTATTCTGAAATTGAATTAATTGTCCCCCCCCATCAACCTACACACAATACCTCATCATATCAACGCAAAAACAGGTTTAGACATTTTAGCAAACTTATATAAAAAAAAACTGAAATATCATATTTATATAAATATTCAGACCCTTTACTCAGAACTTTGTTGAAGCACATTTGGCAGCGTTTACTGCCTCAAGTCTTCTTGGGTATGACTCTACAAGCTTGGCACACCTGTATTTGGGGAGTTTCTCCCATTCTTTTCTGCAGATCCTCTCAAGCTCTGTAAGGTTGGATGGGAAGCATCACTGCATAGCTATTTTCAGGTCTCTCCAGAGATGTTCGAACAGGTTCAAGCCCGGCTCTGGCTGGGCTACTCAAGGACATTCAGAGACTTGTCCCAAAGCCACTACTGCGTTGTCTTGGCTATTTGCTTAAGGTTGTTGTCCTGTTGGAAGGTGAACCTCCAGGCTGTGTAAAGGCTATTTGACCAAGAAGGAAGGGGATGGAGTGCTGCATCAGATGACCTGGACTCCACAATCACCCGACCTCAACCCAATTGAGATGGTTTGGGATGAGTTGGCCCGCAGAGTGAAGGAAAAGCAGCCAACAAGTGCTCAGCATATGTGGGAACTCCTTCAAGACTGTTGAAAAAGCATTCTAGGTGACTACCTCATGAAGCTGGTTGACAGAATTCCAAGAGTGTGCAAAGCTGTCATCAAGGCAAAGGGTGGCTACTCTGAAGAATCAAATTGATTTTGATTTGTTTAACACTTTTTTTGGTTACTACATGATTCCATATGTCTTATTTCAAAGTTTTGATGTCTTCACTATTATTCTACAATGTAGAAAATAGTACAAATAAAGAAAAGGTGTCCAAACTTTTGAGTGGTACTGTATATATATTTTTTTTAAATTTCAGTCTTATTACTGTAACATTTTATCTCTGAAATGAGCCCATTTAGTCTTCTTCACAACCCGCTGTGAATGATAGTTGACTGAGAAATGCTATTCTATTCACTTTAATTGCAAGCCTCATTCAAAGGTCATGTCATTCAGTACCACAGTAGCCTCCCTCAATTACAGCTCCCTTTGACTGCACGCTCAATTCAGACAGATTGCAATTGCGAATGTCATCCCTCTCTGACATTCAAGTATTAAAAAATGGGTCAAAGAGACGAAGGTACAACAATGAGCCAATATCCCACACAGCACAGGGAATGCAAAAATCAGCATTCGTAGTATTGCGACACTGTCTGTATTTTTAAATGGCATTGAAAAGGCAAGATGGCCTACTTAATCTGCACAGGTGGGAGAACTTGAGTCTGGTCTACCTTTTAACCCAATATCAAGCATCAGTGCTAAGGTATGCCAACTCAACTGGCCCATACATTATGGCCTGCTAAATACATGAGGCCATATTAGGGTTGATTGCATCACAAATGTAGGCCTAAGAGGGCAAGATGCTGCAGATATGTCCAACGTCAACTTAAAAATATTCCCTTTCTGCTTTTCTGGCGAACATTTCTTCTCAGAGTAAGTTACTCTGAAAAGTTGCTAAAGTTCTTTAAAACGGCTTTTAAATGAAAACTCTGTTCCCTTGAATAGTTCACAATGTCCTTGAGAGGCCGGTGCAGCAATAATGCAGAATTGGCTGTGGGAGCATGATTTGCACTTATCCGAGAGAAACATGGAGTGGAGTTTCTTATGCATCAATTAGGCATACAGAGCCAGCAGCACCAACACTGGGGCACTTTACCCCTACAGTTACCAGGTCCTTGGTAAAAACCTAGATTGCTGCTTTGAATTGCAGGAAAAAGTAAAAAAGACACTGTTTGTGACTCTTTCTCTCGCTCCCTCTTCCTCACTATCCTTCTCTCTCTCAGCAAAAAAAAATCCCAGCCAAAGCTGCCCACCCCACCCAGGTATCCAACCATCAGATCCGCTGCCATGAATATCACGGAAGAATGCAGAGTAAAATAGGGGGTGTCACACATGACCGAGAAACAAACACACACTGCCAGATTGGATGCTTGCACTCATAAGTATTTTCGTTTTTACCAGTGAGTGTGTCTTGGTTGCCAGCTCCTGAGAACAGAGAAGAGAACAGTGAATCCAGGCTCCTCATCCATCTCATCTTCTTGGCTCCGGTTGGGTTTGAGATGAAAGCCCCCGCACCCCTTCTCTCCTCTCTCAGGCAGTCCCTGTGTGTGCAAGTATCACACCTGCATACTATGCAAAGGCAACTTTCTTCCTCTGGGTGTAGAGTGGGAGATATCTTGTTTCCTAATATCAGTCATTCTCGAGTACAGCTCTGCTGTGAAAAAACACCAAGTACATATTAAAACTGTCACAGAAACGTTTGGAAACTGAACCCTACAGAGCCCTGATAAATTAACATTACGCACATTAAATAGAATCCCACCTATGTACCTCGATCAAGACAAACAATCCTTCATCAGGCATTATTCCACTAAATATTAACCTGATTATTTACATGTCCTCACTCAGCTGACAGATTCACTGTCAAACACAGGAGAACACAATGTTTTATCACTCCATTTCCCTGTTTTAGCCAGCAGCTATTTATCAAGCGGTAAATAAGCAAAGTTCCACAAATGAACATGAGCCATATGAATAAAAACATTCTTTTGTCAGGCTGTACTATAAGTCTGAGGAAAGGTTCAGTGTGCCCATGCCAATGTTGGTAATGTGGTGACAACTGTCACAGCATACTCCGGAGACACAACAAAGGAATTTCCCTAAAGCCTCGGTTTTGAATTGTCAAAACCATTTACAACACGACTGGTTTACACTGCGTCCTTGGTCCAGACTAATCTAAGGAAGTACACTTCAAATCAAATCCCTCTGACACAATGACAAGATCCTTGCAAATATAGCCTACTGTAGTAGTTTGAAAGTAGAAAAATATATATTTGTATAGTTGTTCATATACTTAATTATGGAGAGCTCAAAAGTCTCCTTCCTTTTTATAACAGACCAGTGCAAGCGTAGTTAGGGCCTACTTCACATACCATCCTCCACACTTACCTAGCCAAATGTCTGAAGCAACAAGTAGCAGGACTCAACTTTGACTGAGCTTGAATTGAACACCATGCAGGAGAAACCTTATAATTACTGAGAGTAGCTTTAGTTTCAGCCAGGGTTGCAAGATTCTTGGAACTTTCAATAAACTCACAGGTTTGCCCAAAATCAGGTGGAAATAAGCAGGACATTTTCAAACCCTAGTTTCAGCAGCCTGCCCTTAAAAATCAACTGGAAGGGAATGTACAGTTGAAGTCGGAAGTTTACACACACTTAGGTTGGAGTCATTAAAACTCGTTTTTCAACCACTCCACAAATTTCTTGTTAACAAACTATAGTTTTGGCAAGTCGGTAAGGACATCTACTTTGTGCATGACAAGTAATTTTTCCAACAATGGTTTACAGACAGATTATTTCACTTATAATTCACTGTATCACAATTCCAGCGGGTCAGAAGTTTACATACACTAAGTTGACTGTGCCTTTAAACAGCTTGGAAAATTCCAGAAAAAGATGTCATGGCTTTAGAAGCTTCTGATAAATGATGTCAATTAGCCTGAGTCAATTGGAGGTGTAGCTGTGGATGTATTTCAAGGCCTACCTTCAAACTCAGTGCTTCTTTTCTTGACATCATGGGAAAATCAAAAGAAACCAGCCAAGACCCCAGAAAAAAAATTGTAGTCCTCCACAAGTCTCGTTCATCCTTGGGAGCAAATTCCAAACACGCAAGTATAAACACCATGGGACCACGCAGCCATCATACCGCTCAGGAAGGAGACGCGTTCTGTCTCCTAAAGATGAATATACTTTGGTGCGAAAAGTGCAAATCAATCCCAGAACAACAATAAAGGACCATGTGAAGATGCTGGAGGAAACAGGTACAAAAGTATCTATATCCACAGTAAAACGAGTCCTATATCGACATAACCTGAAAGGCCGCTCAGCAAGGAAGAAGCCACTGCTCCAAAACTGCCATAAAAAACCCAGACTATGGTTTGCAACTGCACATGGGGTTAAAGATCGTACTTTTTGGAGAAATGTCCTCTGGTCTGATGAAACAAAAATAGAACTGTTTGGCCATAATGACCGTCGTTACGTTTGGAGGATAAAGGGCGAGGCTTGCAAGCCGAAGAACACCCTCCCAACCGTGAAGCACGGGGGTGGCAGCATCATGTTGTGGGCGTGCTTTGCTGCAGGAAGGACTGGTGCACTTCACAAAATAGATGACATCATGAGGTAGGAAAATTATGTGGATATATTGAAGCAACATCTCAAGATATCAGTCTGGAAGTTAAAGCTTGGTCGTAAATGGGTCTTCCAAATGGACAATGACCCCAAGAATACTTCCAAAGTTGTGGCAAAATGGCTTAAGGACAACAAAGTAAAGGTATTGGAATGGCCATCACAAAGCCCTGACGTCAATCCTATAGAAAAGTTGTGGGCAGAACTGAAAAAGTGTCTGCGAGCAAGGGGGCCTACAAACCTGACTCAGTTACACCAGCTCTGTCAGGAGGAATGGGCCAAAATTCACCCAACTTATTGTGGAAAGCTTGTGGAAGGTTACCCAAAACATTTGACCCAAGTTAAACAATTTAAAGGCAATGCTACCAAATACTAATTGAGTGTATGTAAACTTCTGACCCACTGGGAATGTGATGAAATAAATACAAGTTTAAATAAATAATTCTCTCTACTATTATTCTGACATTTCACATTCTTAAAATAAAGTGGTGATCCTAACTGACCTATGACAGGGAATTTTTACGAGGATTAAATGTCAGGAATTGTGAAAAACTGAGTTTAAATGTATTTGGCTAAGGTGTATGTAAACTTCCGACTTCAACTGTAGGTACTACTTTATAGGAGCTTCAAGTCATTTTTCTATTCCAGGATTAATCCCAAATGGCACCATATTCCCTATATAGTGCACTACTTTTGACCTGGTCATTTAGAATCCCATGGTGCCTATAGGTACCCAACCTGATATTTAGCCAACAAACCTATCATCATATCATCACTGGATTTACTTGGTTTAGTAAATTGTTTAAAACATATATTTTTTCAACTAAAATATGAAGATGTGGACATCCTCCTAAAAAGCAAGGCCTTTTGCACAAGTCATGGGTTTACATCCCAAATGGCACCCTATTCACTCTACAGTGCACTACTTTTGACCAGGGCCCATAGGGCTCTAGTCAAAAGTAATGCACTAGGGTTTAGGGTTCCCCAACTGGCGGCCCTTGATTGTATTTGGCCTCCCAAGTTTTCAGAATTGTGATTGTTGGACATAATACTCGTAAAAACACCAGGAAATCAGCTATTTTAATTCAGGAAATCTGTTGAAGTATTCCAACACATAATAGAGATATATACCGTATGTATATCCCAATATCATCAAGGTTAGAAATTATCATGTTTAAGTCAAATATTATATCTGTCGGTCAATTTGCGGTGTACAAATGATTTGTAATCATGTTCCGGCACCCTGAACGTCCGCTCCAATTTGTTTTATTTTTATTATAATAATAATGATAATCTGCCTGTAGCTAAATGTAGTTAGGGACCCCTGGTGTAAAGGTTCCAACACATCCCACAATGCACAGCTCACAAGGATATCTACTGTAGGTTCGGGACGATACCAGTATCGTGATACTCGTTAGCATCGTAGCAAGGAAACAAAACAGTAAGAGGGTTGAACTTCGTTAGGAAAACAGCCCTAATGTTAGAAACAAACATCCTAATGTTGTCATCCAGAGTCACATGTATTTAATATTCCAAGCTTTAACACACCATATTTTACATACAGTATGTTTTTAAAAAGCCAAAGAATGAGGTCTGCTTTGTGGTTTAATTTTTGCTATGGGGAAAAAAACATTGCAATACTGGCATCGTCCCGACCCTAATCTACTGCAGTAACAAACACGTCACTACCATACTGTCTGTATCATACGTCATTATCCTCAGTGGATTATCATTTTGTCCTTGCTTCAATGGATCCACCACACCATAATCACCAGTAAACTGATGAGAACATCATTGACCATCATCCCACCACCATTACAGCAACAGACTCACACCATAATCAGCAATCAGTCACGTTATCATTAACTCATGCGACGTAATCACTAGTCAGTCAGTAAATTGTGTACAGTATGGATATCAAATCAGTCACGTTATCATTAACTCATGCGACGTAATCACCAGTCAGTCAGTAAATTGTGTACAGTATGGATATCAAATCAGTCACGTTATCATTAACTCATGCGACGTAATCACCAGTCAGTAAATTGTGTACAGTATGGATATCCAATCAGTCACGCCATAAACTCAATGTGACTCACACAACAGAATCGTCAGTCAGTCGGTCAGTCAGTCAGTGTCTGCATCCTAAATGGCACACTGTGGGCCCTGGTGAAAAGTAATGCACTATATAGGGAATAGGGTGCCATTTGGGACGCAACCAGTGAGTTGTATACAATATGGAGTGGGCAGCCACTCACCTCAGAGGGTTTATTGTGCGCCTGTCTGACCCAGGTGCTGCTGGTCCCTGTGTTCTTGGAGGACTTGGACCAGGAGGTCACTTGACCTGCAGACAATGACACAGTTACATTTCAGATTTACATGTTTTTAGCATCCATTTACCTTATCCAGAGCGACTTACAGCCAGAGGAGAAAGGAGGCTACAATTCCAATCACAACTTAGGGCATCTGAGAGTCTGACTAACTTGCCGAGTCTAATTAAGCAATTAGGTCACGCTATGGCTGTGGTACCTCCTAATGTTGCAACTATACAAAGCGACAAAACTATACAAAACTATACAAAGCGATGAAAGAATTCAAACCTGACATAAGAGGTAATTTCACCATTCACAACCATACATAGGTCAATCACTTGGCCACCACTATAGTGGCTCACAGTGACCAGTCAGTCAGTCAGTCACAGAAGCAACGATCCAGGCATAAACATCTGGACACGGGCTCTCTCTGTCTTTGATCTGAGCCCAAGCCACTTCAAAGAGGCAGGGATGCAGCGAACGGAGAAACCGAGACGACAGGAAGCAGAATATGGGAGTAGTAGAGAGAGGAGGCCAGGCTAGTGACTGTTCCTGCTATGGGATGCGTCTCAAACCTCATCCTATTCCCAACCGTGGGCTCACAGGGTGTTGCTGCTGAGGGTGTTCTCTTCAGGGCCTGTTGTAGTCCAAGTACTGTACAGTTCTCATGGCTCATTCCTGACTAATTAGTCTCCAATGGTGTCAATCCCTCCCTCTCCATTTTTCTCTCTCCATCACCCCCTCCCTCAGTCTCTCTTTTCCACGCTCCCCTGTCCCTTTCATCATCTCTAACTAAATCAACTCACTGCCAGTGGTGTCCGTGGTGTCCGAGTCATTGCTACTGCTGGAGTATTTTCTCCTCTTCGTCTCCCTCTCCATCTGTAAGGGAAGAAGGAAAACAATCAGCGACACATCAGCAGCAATTACAGTAAAGGGCTGGCTATGGTTACTATACTGCTAGAGAGTCAAACTAGGACACTGTGGGTGAGGTAGTTAGCCTAAAGCACAGGGGAAGGGTGAGACTGAGGATATCTGCTCTGTAGATATGCATGTCTGATTCCCCATCAATCCACAGAGAGAATGGAGTACAGTGAGTCAGGAAAGAGAAGCACTAGAGGAAAAAGCAGGTTATGGCCTTGAGTGACTGAGAGCAGATTTATGTGGCCATAAAACAGGACTTTTCCCCTCTTATATTGGGCTCTTGCTGTTGCCTTGTTCAGCCTGCCCTGGGCTTTACTAGTGACATTTAGAATTCCAAACAGAGCTGCCTCTAAAGAATAACTGGATATGTAGTGCTGACTATATAATTGACTTCCTGCATCTGACTGGCCTGGATGGAGGTTCAGTGGCGAGGTGTACCTCAGGGATGTGTTGTTTTTCCTTTATTGTTTTGCCCTCAGCGCCGTATCAAAGACGTAGAAAAACCAAAAACAGCGGCCGGTGGGAGTCATATTTCATACTATAGATTGAAGACAGGGAGACAGCAACTCATCTTCTCCCCTTCACATGAGAAGGAAAAAACACAGACTGGAGTTTGACTGACAGCTTTTCAACTGGGAAGAAAACCTGTGTGGTTTTTCCCTTTCTCTCTCTTTATCTTTTCCTCTCCCTCCATTGCGACCATGAAACAAAATCCTCGTCAAGATCGAATCATTTCCTCATCCATGGAGAGAAAGAAGTCTGCATTAGTCAAACAGGAATAACAGATGTATAAAGAATAAAATAAAAAATTGTGTTTGAGATCCATTTTCAGAAGAAACTCTGAAATGTAGAGCAGGTTTCCCCCAGAGGAGCCGTACTCCACAGCACAGAGAGAGAGAGAGAGAGAGAGAGAGAGAGAGAGAGAGAGAGAGAGAGAGAGAGAGAGAGAGAGAGAGAGACGTCTCAGAGCACGCCGTATAAGAGAGAGAGAGAGCGCGCCGTCTCAGAGAGGGAGAGCGCGCCGTCTCAGAGAGGGAGAGCGCGCCGTCTCAGAGAGGGAGAGCGCGCCGTCTCAGAGAGGGAGAGCGCGCCGTCTCAGAGAGGGAGAGCGCGCCGTCTCAGAGAGGGAGAGCGCGCCGTCTCAGAGAAGGAGAGCGCGCCGTCTCAGAGAAGGAGAGCGCGCCGTCTCAGAGAAGGAGAGAGAGCGAGAACACCCTCTCAGGGAGCGAGAACGCCCTCTCAGGGAGCGAGAACGCCCTCTCAGGGAGCGAGAACGCCCTCTCAGGGAGCGAGAACGCCCTCTCAGGGAGCGAGAACGCCCTCTCAGGGAGCGAGAACGCCCTCTCAGGGAGCGAGAAAAAGAGATAACGCCCTCTCAGGGAGCGAGAGAAAGAGATAACGCCCTCTCAGGGAGCGAGAGAAAGAGAGAACGCCATCTCAGAGAGAGAGAGAGAGAGAGAGAGAGAGATAACACCCTCTCAGAGAGTGAGAGAGAGAGTTAACACCCTCTCAGAGAGAGAGAGGGAGATAGCACCCTCTCAGAGAGTGAGATAACACCCTCTCAGAGAGTGAGAGAAAGTTAACACCCTCTCAGAGAGAGAGGGAGGGAAATAACACCCTCTCAGAGAGAGATAGAGAGACCGAGCGAGCGAGATAAAGGGAGAGAGAGCTCTAGTATGGTATTCCACTCCTCTGTCTCTCTCCCCCCATTCTGATCACCAACATGTGAAGTTCATAGGAGCATATCTAATTGGGTGTCAAATGAAAGCTAAGTCTATTTATTTGGAAACTGAAGGTATAGATACTTTATCCATTATCTCCAGACATAAGTAAAGACTTTGATTTCTGGATAAACAGACAGAAAATAGTTCTTAAAAAACATCTACCAGAAAAAGTCTTAAAAAGGTTTTATAAATACATCAAAACACAATAATGTTGAAGTAAAGCCCCCTGCCAACTAATATCAGTGTTTTCCACTAGCACTGGCTGTTGGCTATACAACCAACTACAGAGTCATTTTCAGCAGAGTACTTCATGCACTTAAATTAACTAGCCTACTTTTAAATTCCCAAGTCAGAAAGAAATCTGCAGAGACCTCTACCGCTGGAATAAACAATCTGCAGAGACCTCTACCGCTGGAATAAACAATCTGCAGAGACCTCTACCGCTGGAATAAACAATCTGCAGAGACCTCTACCGCTGGAATAAACAATCTGCAGAGACATCTACCGCTGGAATAAACAATCTGCAGAGACCTCTACCGCTGGAATAAACAATCTGCAGAGACATCTACCGCTGGAATAAACAATCTGCAGAGACCTCTACCCCTGGAATAAACAAATCTGCAGAGACCTCTACCGCTGGAATAAACAATCTGCAGAGACCTCTACCGCTGGAATAAACAATCTGCAGAGACATCTACCCCTGGAATAAACAATCTGCAGAGACCTCTACCGCTGGAATAAACAATCTGCAGAGACATCTACCGCTGGAATAAACAATCTGCAGAGACCTCTACCGCTGGAATAAACAATCTGCAGAGAACACTACCGCTGGAATAAACAATCTGCAGAGACATCTACCGCTGGAATAAACAATCTGCAGAGACCTCTACCCCTGGAATAAACAATCTGCAGAGACATCTACCGCTGGAATAAACAATCTGCAGAGACCTCTACCGCTGGAATAAACAATCTGCAGAGACCTCTACCCCTGGAATAAACAATCTGCAGAGACATCTACCGCTGGAATAAACAATCTGCAGAGACCTCTACCGCTGGAATAAACAATCTGCAGAGACATCTACCGCTGGAATAAACAATCTGCAGAGACCTCTACCGCTGGAATAAACAATCTGCAGAGACCTCTACCGCTGGAATAAACAATCTGCAGAGACCTCTACCGCTGGAATAAACAATCTGCAGAGAACACTACCGCTGGAATAAACAATCTGCAGAGACCTCTACCGCTGGAATAAACAATCTGCAGAGACATCTACCGCTGGAATAAACAATCTGCAGAGACCTCTACCGCTGGAATAAACAATCTGCAGAGACCTCTACCGCTGGAATAAACAATCTGCAGAGACATCTACCGCTGGAATAAACAATCTGCAGAGACCTCTACCGCTGGAATAAACAATATGCAGAGACCTCTACCGCTGGAATAAACAATCTGCAGAGACCTCTACCGCTGGAATAAACAATCTGCAGAGACCTCTACCGCTGGAATAAACAATCTGCAGAGACCTCTACCGCTGGAATAAACAATCTGCAGAGACCTCTACCGCTGGAATAAACAATCTGCAGAGACCTCTACCGCTGGAATAAACAATCTACAGAGACCTCTACCGCTGGAATAAACAATCTGCAGAGACCTCTACCGCTGGAATAAACAATCTGCAGAGACCTCTACCGCTGGAATAAACAATCTGCAGAGATCTCTACCGCTGGAATAAACAATCTGCAGAGACCTCTACCGCTGGAATAAACAATCTGCAGAGACCTCTACCGCTGGAATAAACAATCTGCAGAGAACACTACCGCTGGAATAAACAATCTGCAGAGACCTCTACCGCTGGAATAAACAATCTGCATCTTCTAGCAATCTATTGAAAGGACAAACACCTGTCAGTCACAAAGTGAGCAATGACATGGAAACAATGCTGGTGTGACAGTCTGCTCGGTACCTGGGTGTGTGCATTGTGGTTGCAGTCACATTTCTACACAGAAGGAGAGAGCATGAATTTGCACGTCCCATATAATTAACATTTACATTTGAGTCATTTAGCTGACGCACTTATCCAGAGCGTTTTAAAGTAGTTAGTGCATACATTTTCATACTTACAGTAGTTAGTGCATATATTTTCATACTTACAGTAGTTAGTGCATACATTTTCATACTTACAGTAGTTAGTGCATACATGATCATACTTACAGTAGTTAGTGCATACATTTTCATACTTACAGTAGTTAGTGCATACATTTTCATACTTTAATGTGGTAATGATGAGTAAAAATCCACTTAGCCTATTGTTTTCTGGCACATGAATTTATTTTCTTTCGAGTGCATGCTAGTTGGATGATAATCCTAGTCGTATTAGTAACTCATGCTAGTTGGATGATAATCCAAGTCGTATTAGTAACCCATGCTAGTTGGATGATAATCCTAGTCGTATTAGTAACCCATCCTAGTTGGATGATAATCCTAGTCGTATTAGTAACCCATGCTAGTTGGATGATAATCCTAGTCATAATAGTAACCCATGCTAGTTGGATGATAATCCTAGTCGTATTAGTAACCCATGCTAGTTGGATGATAATCCTAGTCGTATTAGTAACCCATGCTAGTTGGATGATAATCCTAGTCGTATTAGTAACCCATGCTAGTTGGATGATAATCCTAGTCATAATAGTAACCCATGCTAGTTGGATGATAATCCTAGTCATATTAGTAACCCATGCTAGTTGGATGATAATCCTAGTCGTATTAGTAACCCATGCTAGTTGGATGATAATCCTAGTCGTATTAGTAACCCATGCTAGTTGGATGATAATCCTAGTCGTATTAGTAACCCATGCTAGTTGGATGATAATCCTAGTCATAATAGTAACCCATGCTAGTTGGATGATAATCCTAGTCATAATAGTAACCCATGCTAGTTGGATGATAATCCTAGTAATAACAGTAACCCATGCTAGTTGGATGATAATCCTAGTCATAATAGTAACCCATGCTAGTTGGATGATAATCCTAGTCATAATAGTAACCCATGCTAGTTGGATGATAATCCTAGTCATAATAGTAACCCATGCTAGTTGGATGATAATCCTAGTCATAATAGTAACCCATGCTAGTTGGATGATAATCCTAGTCATAATAGTAACCCATGCTAGTTGGATGATAATCCTAGTCGTATTAGTAACCCATGCTAGTTGGATGATAATCCTAGTCGTATTAGTAACCCATGCTAGTTGGATGATAATCCTAGTCGTATTAGTAACCCATGCTAGTTGGATGATAATCCTAGTTGTATTAGTAACCCATGCTAGTTGGATGATAATCCTAGTCGTATTAGTAACCCATGCTAGTTGGATGATAATCCTAGTCGTATTAGTAACCCATGCTAGTTGGATGATAATCCTAGTCATAATAGTAACCCATGCTAGTTGGATGATAATCCTAGTCGTATTAGTAACCCATGCTAGTTGGATGATAATCCTAGTCGTATTAGTAACCCATGCTAGTTGGATGATAATCCTAGTCGTATTAGTAACCCATGCTAGTTGGATGATAATCCTAGTCATAATAGTAACCCATGCTAGTTGGATGATAATCCTAGTCATATTAGTAACCCATGCTAGTTGGATGATAATCCTAGTCGTATTAGTAACCCATGCTAGTTGGATGATAATCCTAGTCGTATTAGTAACCCATGCTAGTTGGATGATAATCCTAGTTGTATTAGTAACCCATGCTAGTTGGATGATAATCCTAGTCGTATTAGTAACCCATGCTAGTTGGATGATAATCCTAGTCGTATTAGTAACCCATGCTAGTTGGATGATAATCCTAGTCGTATTAGTAACCCATGCTAGTTGGATGATAATCCTAGTCATAATAGTAACCTATGCTAGTTGGATGATAATCCTAGTCATAATAGTAACCCATGCTAGTTGGATGATAATCCTAGTAATAATAGTAACCCATGCTAGTTGGATGATAATCCTAGTCATAATAGTAACCCATGCTAGTTGGATGATAATCCTAGTCATAATAGTAACCCATGCTAGTTGGATGATAACCCTAGTCATAATAGTAACCCATGCTAGTTGGATGATAATCCTAGTCATAATAGTAACCCATGCTAGTTGGATGATAATCCTAGTCATAATAGTAACCCATGCTAGTTGGATGATAATCCTAGTCGTATTAGTAACCCATGCTAGTTGGATGATAATCCTAGTCGTATTAGTAACCCATGCTAGTTGGATGATAATCCTAGTCGTATTAGTAACCCATGCTAGTTGGATGATAATCCTAGTCGTATTAGTAACCCATGCTAGTTGGATGATAATCCTAGTTGTATTAGTAACCCATGCTAGTTGGATGATAATCCTAGTCGTATTAGTAACCCATGCTAGTTGGATGATAATCCTAGTCATAATAGTAACCCATGCTAGTTGGATGATAATCCTAGTCGTATTAGTAACCCATGCTAGTTGGATGATAATCCTAGTCGTATTAGTAACCCATGCTAGTTGGATGATAATCCTAGTTGTATTAGTAACCCATGCTAGTTGGATGATAATCCTAGTCGTATTAGTAACCCATGCTAGTTGGATGATAATCCTAGTCGTATTAGTAACCCATGCTAGTTGGATGATAATCCTAGTCATAATAGTAACCCATGCTAGTTGGATGATAATCCTAGTCATAATAGTAACCCATGCTAGTTGGATGATAATCCTAGTCATAATAGTAACCCATGCTAGTTGGATGATAATCCTAGTCATAATAGTAACCCATGCTAGTTGGATGATAATCCTAGTCATAATAGTAACCCATGCTAGTTGGATGATAATCCTAGTCATAATAGTAACCCATGCTAGTTGATGAGTCAGATATTTTTCATCTCTGTCACTTGAAACCGCTCGCCCATGCGGTGAGTTTTTGAGAACAGTGTTTTCCCACTAATTGCATTCTGTAATATTCCTGCATGGCCTACAGCCATGTGCGCATTGTTGAGCTTTTAATATGAAGAAACACAACGTTGTCAACATTTTAAGCTAAAACGGTCTAATCTATTGCATCAGCCACATAGCTGTTTTTATATGCAGTAGTTGTATGAATTTTGGATCTGTCATCCCAGAACTGTCCCAGAGTCCGTTTCAAACGTAGACATATTTTATCATCACGGGATGATAGGACGCCCTTAATTTTGAGCCCTGAAGGGAATTATTTTATGAAGATATAAAAAGTGTTTGGTTGTAATTGTAATTTTGCAATATTTTATAAGCTACCAAGGGTGGCCAACCATTCTCCAAGACAGCCTTAAAGGGGCAGTGTTGTATTTTGAAACAGGTTTGAATATGCAAAGAGCCAATTCTCTCGTTCTCTCTTTCTCTCTGAGAACCTGAGCCCTAGGACCATACATCAGGACTACCGGGCATGCTGACACCTTGCTGTCCCCAGTCCGCCCGGCCTTGCTGCTATTCCAGTTTCAACTGTTCTGCCTGCGGTTACGAAACCCCTACCTGTCCCAGACCTGCTGTTTTCAACTCTTAATGATCGGCTATGAAAAGCCAACTGAGATTTATTCCTGATTATTATTTGACCATGCTTGTCATTTATGAACATTTTGAAAATCTTGGCTCTCTCTAATTTTCTCCTTCTCTCTTTCTCTCGGAGTACCTGAGCCCTAGGACCATACGTCGGGACTACCGGCCGTGGTGACTCCTTGCTGCCCCCAGTCCACCTGGCCTTGCTGCTATTCCAGTTTCAACTCTTCTGCCTGCGGTTATGGAACCCCTACCTGTCCCAGACCTGCTGTTTTCAACTCTTAATGATCGGCTATGAAAAGCCAACTGAGATTTATTCCTGATTATTATTTGACCATGCTTGTCATTTATGAACATTTTGAAAATCTTGGCCCTCTCTAATTTTCTCCTTCTCTCTTTCTTTCTCTCGGAGGACCTGGGCCCTAGGACCATGCGTCGGGACTGCCGCCCGTGGTGACTCCTTGCTGTCCCCAGTCCGCCTGGCCTTGCTGCTATTCCAGTTTCAGCTGTTCTGCCTGCGGTTATGGAACCGCCACCTGTCCCAGACCTGTTGTTTTTCAACTCTTAATGATCAGCTATGAAAAGCCAACTGAAAATTATTCATGATTATTATTTGACCATGCTTGTCACTTATGAACATTTTTGAACATCTTGGCATAGTTCTGTTATAATCTCCACCCGGCACAGCCAGAAGAGGACTGGCCACCCCTCATAGCCTGGTTCCTCTCTAGGTTTCTTCCTAGGTTTTGGCCTTTCTAGGGAGTTTTTCCTAGCCACCGTGCTTCTACACCTGCATTACTAGCTGTTTGGGGTTTTAGGCTGGGTTTCTGTACAGCACTTTGAGATATCAGCTGATGTACGAAGGGCTATATAAAATAAAATTGATTGAAAATTGATAGTCCAACAAGCTCTCACTGCAGAATCAGACATTCATTCGCGTTCTCCAAAACGTCAAATTTCAAAGAGTTTATGTTGCTCCTGGTGCTCTGCACTGTTCCATTTCTCCAAATGTAAAAATTGGAGTTAAGGTTTAAGTCTAGGCACTCGTTCCAAATGGTTACAGTTTGGAACAGGGTTAAAACAAGAAATTAAAAACGAGTGTCCACGACTGGGATCAAACACGCAATCTTCTGATCTAGGGTCATGGGATTAAGCCCATCCACCACCCCTGTCCACAATGCCCTAGCAAAACACAACCTACTTGATGGCAATAGCACTCACTGTTGCTCCCTAGTGGCCGGTTTTGAAGACATTTTCCGACATCCTCAGAACATGGCTAGACGTCCAATTTCGACGTCAATCTTGAACGATCTCCCTGAACAGGCAGAGTGTAGCCTACATTTTTGTCTGATTCTCTAAGGTAAAACACATAGTAATGCATCTTGTTTTGTAAAGTGGTTCCTTGCATCATACAATTATATTAAAATGGTGTTGGAGACCTTTTTGTTTTTGTTGGGACAAGCGCCTTGTGCTTTGGACAAGTCAAAAATCTGTCCCTACTTTTCCGAAGATCAGGGACCCTTGATTCAATTCCATTACTGTAATTCCGTTACCGGGTGTAAATCCACTTAATTTACAGTAGTAGTTCAATAACTAAAATAGATTTTTTTCAAAGTCAAGGTGCCATGTCATAGCTGATACCCCATTGTTTCTGCAGACATCTTGGAATCTTAAATCGGAGCAGATATTTACCTCAAGTTTTGTCAAATTAGGTCCCATAAAAATTTAAGGGAGATTACCAGAATTCCATGTATTTTTTTTTTATTCAGAGGAAATTGTTCAAATACATTTTTGGTTTGTTAATCTTTGAAATCAATGTTTTTTTGTTCAGCACACATTTTAAAGTGAAAACACTAAGTCAAAGCATAAATCCATTACCATGGAATTGCCCAGTAGTAGTGTGTCCTCATGCCTGCTCGCACTACACAGAGAGGAGAAGAGACGGGCCAAAACATGCCTGGTCCTTCCCACAACAGTCTCTTCATGGTGTCAATTCACAGGGACATGTCTCTGCTGCCCCTGGCCTCATTGACAGGGTGCCGAGTGGCACCCACTGCGCACGCTTGCGCACACACACCCCCTAACTGACTCACTCACTGGGGAGGGCTGTGTGTGATGACTGAGCTGCATGGATGGAGGCCGCAGGCTAAAAAGGCTCCATCCCAAAACTGTCTGAGAGTGCCAAAGTGAGCTGCCTGGTCATTTCCGTGAGAGTCTGTGTGTGTGTCTCTGCCTGGTCTTTCAAAGTGCTGAGAGATGACTGCCAAGCTCATTAGAAGGCTAATTCTGACACAGAGCCTCTGAAATGGATAGTTACTGCCTGCCTGCAAACCCTGCCAGCGTGCCTGGCCTGTCTGCCTCCCTGCTAGCGTGCCTGGCCTGTCTGCCTCCCTGCCAGCGTGCCTGGCCTGTCTGCCTCCCTGCCAGCGTGCCTGGCCTGTCTGCCTGGCCTGTCTCTCCATCAACTAGTCTCAAAGCCTCTCTCCCGCTCTCCAGTAACAAGCCTCTCTCTCTCGCTCTCCAGCAACAAGCCTCCCTCTTGCTCTCTCGCTTTCCAGCAACAAGCTTGCCTCACTCTCTCCCTCTCTTCAGCAACAAGCCTCTCTCTCTCTCTCCACAAAAACAAGCCTCTCGCTCTCCAGCAACAAGCCTCCCTCTTGCTCTCTCGCTCTCTAGCAACAAGCCTCCCTCTTGCTCTCTCGCTCTCCAGCAACAAGGCTCTTGCTCTCTCGCTCTCCAGCAACAAGCCTCCCTCTTGCTCTCCAGCAACAATAATCCCTCTTACTCTCTCGCTCTCTCCCTCTCCAGCAACAAGCCCGCGCTCTCCAGCAACGAGCCCCTCTCTCCAGCAAGAGCTTCCCTCTCTCCTCTTCCAGCAACAAGCCTCCCTCTCTCTCCAGCAACAAGCCTCTCGCCCTCCATCTATCCAACAACGAGCCTCACTTCCTCCCTCTCTCTCTCTCCAGCAACGAGCCCCCCTCTCTCCAGCAACGAGCCCCCTTCTTTCCAGCAACGAGCCCCTCTCTCTCACTCACTCCAGCAACAAGCCTCGCACTCTCCAGCAACAAGCCTCGCTCTCTCGTTCTCTCCAGCAACAAGCCTCGCTCTCTCCAGAAACATGCCTCCTTATCTCTCCAGCAACAAGCCTCTCTCGCTCTCTCGTTCTCCAGCAACAAACCTCACACACTCTCCCTCTCTCCAGCAACAAGCCTCTCTCTGTCTCCAGCAACAAGCCTCTCTCTCTCTCTCTCTCTCTCTCTCTCCAGCAACAAGCCTAGCTATCTCTCTCTCCAGCAACAAGCCTAGCTCTCTCTCCAGCAACAAGCCCATCTCTCTCTCTATCTCTCTCTCCAGCAACAAGCATCTCTCCAGCAACAAGCCTCTCTCTCTCTCCAGCAACAAGCCTCTCTCTCTCTCTCTCCAGCAACAAGCCTCTCTCTCTCTCTCTCTCCAGCAACAAGCCTAGCTCTCTCTCAAGCAACAAGCCCATCTCTCTCTCTATCTCTCTCTCCAGCAACAAGCATCTCTCCAGCAACAAGCCTCTCTCTCTCTCTCTCCAGCAACAAGCCTCGCTCTCCAGCTCTCCAGGAACAAGCCTCGCTCTTTTGCTCTCCAGCAACAAAACTCGCTCACTCGCTCTCCAGCAACAAGCCACTCTCTCCCTCTCCAGCAACAAGCCATGCTCTCCAGCAAGAGCATATCTCTCCAGCAACAAGCTTCTCTATCTCACTCTCTCCCGCTCTCTCTCCAACAACAAGCCTCCCTCTCTCTCCCTCTCCAGCACAACACCCATCTCTCTCTCTCCAGCAACAAGCCACGCTCTCCAGCAAGAGCATATCTCTCCAACAACAAGCCTCCCTCTCTCTCCCTCTCCAGCACAACACCCATCTCTCTCTCTCCAGCAACAAGCCTCTCTCCATCAAGCCTCTCTCCAGCAACGAGCCTCTCTCTCTCTCTCCAGCAACAAGCCTCTCTCTCTCTCTCCAGCAACAAGCCTCTCTCTGTCTCCAGGAACAAGCCTCGCTCTTTCGCTCTCCAGCAACAAGCCACTCTCTCCAGCAACGAGCCCCTCTCTCCAGCAAGAGCTTCCTTCTCTCACTAACTCTCTCCAGCAAAAAGTCTCCCTCTCTCCAGCAACAAGCCTCTCTCTCTCTCCAGCAGCAAGCCTCCCTCTCTCTCCAGCAACAAGCCTCCCTCTCTCTCCAGCAACAAGCCTCCCTCTCTCTCCAGCAACAAGCCTCCCTCTCTCTCCAGCAACAAGCCTCCCTCTCTCTCCAGCAACAAGCCTCCCTCTCTCTCCAGCAGCAAGCCTCCCTCTCTCTCCAGCACCAAGCCTCCCTCTCTCACAAACACCAAGCCTCCCTCTCTACAAGCCCATCTATCTCTCCAGCAACAAGCCCATCTCTCTCTCCAGCAACAAGCCTTGCTCCCGTCCTATCTACAGCAACAAGCCCATCTCTCTCTCTCTCTCCAGCAACGAGCCTTGCTCCCGTCCTATCTCCAGCAACGAGCCTTGCTCCCTCCCTCTCTCCAGCAACAAGCCTTGCTCCCTCCCTCTCTCTAGCAACGAGCCCAACTCTCTCCCTCTCTCTCAGGCAACGAGCCTCGCTCTCTCTCAGGCAATGAGCCTCGCCCTCTCTCAGGCAACGAGCCTCGCTCACTCTCAGGCAACGGGCTTCCCTCTCTCTCCAGCAAAAAGTCACCCTCTCTCTCCAGCAAAAAGCCACCCTCTCTCTCCAGCAAAAAGCCACCCTCTCTCTCCAGCAACAAGCCACCCTCTCTCTCCAGCAACAAGCCACCCTCTCTCTCCAGCAACACACCACCCTCTACTCCCTGTCTCTCTCCAGCAACACACCACCTCTCAGTGACCTCTCTCTCATCAACACGCCTCTCTGACTCCCTCTCTCTCCAGCAACAACCCTTGCTCTCTCCAGCAACAAGCCTCTCTCTCTCTCTCTCCAGCAACAAGCCTCACTGTCCCGCTCTCCAGCAACAAGCCTCGCTCTTTTGCTCTCCAGCAACAAAACTCGCTCTCTCGCTCTCCAGCAACAAGCCACTCTCTCCCTCTCCAGCAACAAGCCACGCTCTCCAGCAAGAGCATATCTCTCCAACAACAAGCCTCCCTCTCTCTCCCTCTCCAGCACAACACCCATCTCTCTCTCTCCAGCAACAAGCCTCTCTCCATCAAGCCTCTCACCAGCAACGAGCCTCTCTCTCTCTCTCCAGCAACAAGCCTCTCTCTCTCTCTCTCCAGCAACAAGCCTCTCTCTGTCTCCAGGAACAAGCCTCGCTCTTTCGCTCTCCAGCAACAGGCCACTCTCTCCAGCAACGAGCCCCTCTCTCCAGCAAGAGCTTCCTTCTCTCACTAACTCTCTCCAGCAAAAAGTCTCCCTCTCTCCAGCAACAAGTCTCTCTCTCTCTCCAGCAGCAAGCCTCTCTCTCTCTCCAGCAGCCAGCCTCCCTCTCTCTCCAGCAGCAAGCCTCCCTCTCTCTCCAGCACCAAGCCTCCCTCTCTCTCCAGCACCAAGCCTCCCTCTCTCTCCAGCAGCAAGCCTCCCTCTCTCTCCAGCAGCAAGCCTCCCTCTCTCTCCAGCAGCAAGCCTCCCTCTCTCTCCAGCACCAAGCCTCCCTCTCTCTCACAAACACCAAGCCTCCCTCTCTCACAAACACCAAGCCTCCCTCTCTACAAGCCCATCTATCTCTCCAGCAACAAGCGCATCTCTCTCTCCAGCAACGAGCCTTGCTCCCGTCCTATCTCCAGCAACGAGCCTCGCTCCCTCCCTCTCTCCAGCAACAAGCCCATCTCTCTCTCTCTCCAGCAACGAGCCTTGCTCCCGTCCTATCTCCAGCAACGAGCCTTGCTCCCTCCCTCTCTCCAGCAACAAGCCTTCCTCCCTCCCTCTCTCTAGCAACGAGCCCAACTCCCTCCCTCTCTCTCCAGCAACGAGCCCCACTCTCCCTCTCTCTCAGGCAACGAGCCTCGCTCTCTCTCAGGCAATGAGCCTCGCCCTCTCTCAGACAACGAGCCTCGCTCACTCTCAGGCAACGGGCTTCCCTCTCTATCCAGCAAAAAGCCACCCTCTCTCTCCAGCATCAAGCCACCCTCTCTCTCCAGCAACAAGCCACCCTCTCTCTCCAGCAAAAAGCCACCCTCTCTCTCCAGCAAAAAGCCACCCTCTCTCTCCAGCAAAAAGCCACCCTCTCTCTCCAGCAACAAGCCACCCTCTCTCTCCAGCAACACACCACCCTCTACTCCCTGTCTCTCTCCAGCAACACACCACCTCTCAGTGACCTCTCTCTCATCAACACGCCTCTCTGACTCCCTCTCTCTCCAGCAACAACCCTTGCTCTCTCCAGCAACAAGCCTCTCTCTCTCTCTCTCCAGCAACAAGCCTCTCTCTGTCTCCAGCAACAAGCCTCACTGTCCCGCTCTCCAGGAACAAGCCTCGCTCTTTTGCTCTCCAGCAACAAAACTCGCTCTCTCGCTCTCCAGCAACAAGCCACTCTCTCCCTCTCCAGCAACAAGCCACGCTCTCCAGCAAGAGCATATCTCTCCAGCAACAAGCTTCTCTCTCTCACTCGCTCCCGCTCTCTCTCCAACAACAAGCCTCCCTCTCTCTCCCTCTCCAGCACAACACCCATCTCTCTCTCTCCAGCAACAAGCCTCTCTCCATCAAGCCTCTCACCAGCAACGAGCCTCTCTCTCTCTCTCCAGCAACAAGCCTCTCTCTCTCTCTCCAGCAACAAGCCTCTCTCTGTCTCCAGGAACAAGCCTCGCTCTTTCGCTCTCCAGCAACAAGCCACTCTCTCCAGCAACGAGCCCCTCTCTCCAGCAAGAGCTTCCTTCTCTCACTAACTCTCTCTAGGAAAAAGTCTCCCTCTCTCCAGCAACAAGTCTCTCTCTCTCTCCAGCAGCAAGCCTCTCTCTCTCTCCAGCAGCCAGCCTCCCTCTCTCTCCAGCAGCAAGCCTCCCTCTCTCTCCAGCAGCAAGCCTCCCTCTCTCTCCAGCACCAAGCCTCCCTCTCTCTCACAAACACCAAGCCTCCCTCTCTCACAAACACCAAGCCTCCCTCTCTACAAGCCCATCTATCTCTCCAGCAACAAGCGCATCTCTCTCTCCAGCAACGAGCCTTGCTCCCGTCCTATCTCCAGCAACGAGCCTCGCTCCCTCCCTCTCTCCAGCAACAAGCCCATCTCTCTCTCCCTCCAGCAACGAGCCTTGCTCCCGTCCTATCTCCAGCAACGAGCCTTGCTCCCTCCCTCTCTCCAGCAACAAGCCTTCCTCCCTCCCTCTCTCTAGCAACGAGCCCAACTCCCTCCCTCTCTCCAGCAACAAGCCTTCCTCCCTCCCTCTCTCTAGCAACGAGCCCAACTCCCTCCCTCTCTCTCCAGCAACGAGCCCCACTCTCCCTCTCTCTCAGGCAACGAGCCTCGCTCTCTCTCAGGCAATGAGCCTCGCCCTCTCTCAGGCAACGAGCCTCGCTCACTCTCAGGCAACGGGCTTCCCTCTCTATCCAGCATCAAGCCACCCTCTCTCTCCAGCAACAAGCCACCCTCTCTCTCCAGCAAAAAGCCACCCTCTCTCTCCAGCAACAAGCCACCCTCTCTCTCCAGCAAAAAGCCACCCTCTCTCTCCAGCAAAAAGCCACCCTCTCTCTCCAGCAAAAAGCCACCCTCTCTCTCCAGCAACAAGCCACCCTCTCTCTCCAGCAACAAGCCACCCTCTCTCTCCAGCAAAAAGCCACCCTCTCTCTCCAGCAAAAAGCCACCCTCTCTCTCCAGCAAAAAGCCACCCTCTCTCTCCAGCAAAAAGCCACCCTCTCTCCAGCAAAAAGCCACCCTCTCTCTCCAGCAACAAGCCACCCTCTCTCTCCAGCAACAAGCCCATCTCTCTCTCCAGCAAAAAGCCACCCTCTCTCTCCAGCATCAAGCCACCCTCTCTCTCCAGCATCAAGCCACCCTCTCTCTCCAGCATCAAGCCACCCTCTCTCTCCAGCATCAAGCCACCCTCTCTCTCCAGCATCAAGCCACCCTCTCTCTCCAGCAAAAAGCCACCCTCTCTCTCCAGCAAAAAGCCACCCTCTCTCTCCAGCAAAAAGCCACCCTCTCTCTCCAGCAAAAAGCCACCCTCTCTCTCCAGCAAAAAGCCACCCTCTCTCTCCAGCAACAAGCCACCCTCTCTCTCCAGCAACACACCACCCTCTACTCCCTGTCTCTATCCAGCAACACACCACCTCTCAGTGACCTCTCTCTCATCAACACGCCTCTCTGACTCCCTCTCTCTCCAGCAACAACCCTTGCTCTCTCCAGCAACAAGCCTCCTTCTCTCTCCAGCAACAAGCCTCTCTCTCTCTCTCCAGCAACAAGCCTCTCTCTGTCTCCAGCAACAAGCCTCACTGTCCCGCTCTCCAGCAACAAGCCTCGCTCTTTTGCTCTCCAGCAACAAAACTCGCTCTCTCGCTCTCCAGCAACAAGCCACGCTCTCCAGCAAGAGCATATCTCTCCAGCAACAAGCTTCTCTCTCTCACTCTCTCCCGCTCTCTCTCCAACAACAAGCCTCCCTCTCTCTCCCTCTCCAGCACAACACCCATCTCTCTCTCTCCAGCAACAAGCCTCTCTCCATCAAGCCTCTCACCAGCAACGAGCCTCTCTCTCTCTCTCCAGCAACAAGCCTCTCTCTCTCTCTCCAGCAACAAGCCTCTCTCTGTCTCCAGGAACAAGCCTCGCTCTTTCGCTCTCCAGCAACAAGCCACTCTCTCCAGCAACGAGCCCCTCTCTCCAGCAAGAGCTTCCTTCTCTCACTAACTCTCTCCAGCAAAAAGTCTCCCTCTCTCCAGCAACAAGCCTCTCTCTCTCTCCAGCAGCAAGCCTCCCTCTCTCTCCAGCAGCAAGCCTCCCTCTCTCTCCAGCAGCAAGCCTCCCTCTCTCTCCAGCACCAAGCCTCTCTCCCTCCCTCTCTCTCACAAACACCAAGCCTCCCTCTCTCACAAACACCAAGCCTCCCTCTCTACAAGCCCATCTATCTCTCCAGCAACAAGCGCATCTTTCTCTCCAGCAACGAACCTTGCTCCCGTTCTATCTCCAGCAACGAGCCTCGCTCCCTCCCTCTCTCCAGCAACAAGCCCATCTCTCTCTCTCTCCAGCAACCAGCCTTGCTCCCTCCCTCTCTCCAGCAACGAGCCTCGCTCCCTCCCTCTCTCCAGCAACAAGCCTTGCTCCCTCCCTCTCTCCAGCAACGAGCCTAACTCCCTCCCTCTCTCTCCAGCAACGAGCCTAACTCTCTCCCTCTCTCTCAGGCAACGAGACTTGCTCTCTCTCAGGCAATGAGCCTCGCCCTCTCTCTCAGGCAACGAGCCTTGCTCGCTCTCAGGCAACGAGCTTCCCTCTCTCTCCAGCAACAAGCCACCCTATCTCTCCAGCAACAAGCCACCCTCTCTCTCCAGCAAAAAGCCACCCTCTCTCTCCAGCAAAAAGCCACCCTCTCTCTCCAGCAACAAGCCAGCCTCTCTCTCCAGCAACAAGCCACCCTCTCTCTCCAGCAACAAGCCACCCTCTCTCTCCAGCAACAAGCCACCCTCTCTCTCCAGCAACAAGCCACCCTCTCTCTCCAGCAACAAGCCACCCTCTACTCCCTGTCTCTCTCCAGCAACACACCACCTCTCAGTGACATCTCTATCACCGATACGCCTCTCTGACTCCCTCTCTCCAGCAATAATACTACCAATCACTCCCCCTCTCTCTCCAGCAACAACCATTGCTCTCCAGCAACAAGCCTTGCTCTCACTCCCGCTAGCCCCCCTGTCCAACAACAAGTCTCCCTCTCTCTCAAGCAACAGGCCTCCCTCTCTCTCCAGCAACAAGCCTCCCTCTCTCTCCAGCAACAAGCCTCCCTCTCTCTCCAGCAGCAAGCCTCCCTCTCTCTCCAGCAGCAAGCCTCCCTCTCTCAAAAACACCAAGCTTCCCTCTCTCACAAACACCAAGCCTCCCTCTCAACAAGCCCATCTATCTCTCCAGCAACAAGCCCATCTCTCTCTCCAGCAACGAGCCTTGCTCCCGTCCTATCTCCAGCAACAAGCCCATCTCTCTCTCTCTCCAGCAACCAGCCTTGCTCCCGTCCTATCTCCAGCAACGAGCCTCGCTCCCTCCCTCTCTCCAGCAACAAGCCCATCTCTCTCTCTTTCTCCAGCAACGAGCCTTGCTCCCGTCTTATCTCCAGCACCGAGCCTTGCTCCCGTCCTATCTCCAGCAACGAGCCTCGCTCCCTCCCTCTCTCCAGCAACAAGCCTTGCTCCCTCCCTCTCTCTCCAGCAACGAGCCCCTCTCTCCCTCTCTCTCAGGCAACGAGCCTCGCTCTCTCTCTCAGGCAATGAGCCTCGCCCTCTCTCTCACGCAATGAGCCTCGCTCACTCTCAGGCAACGGGCTTCCCTCTCTCTCCAGCAAAAAGCCACCCTCTCTCTCCAGCAAAAAGCCACCCTCTCTCTCCAGCAACAAGCCAGCCTCTCTCTCCAGCAACAAGCCACCCTCTCTCTCCAGCAACAAGCCACCCTCTACTCCCTGTCTCTCTCCAGCAACACACCATCTCTCAGTGACCTCTCTCTCATCAACACGCATCTCTGACTACCTCTCTCTCCAGCAACAAGCCTCTCTCTCTCTCCAGCAACAAGTCTCCCTCTCTCTCCAGCAACAAGCCTCCCTCTATCCAGCAACAAGCCTCCCTCTCTCATAAACACCAAGCCTCCCTCTCAACAAGCCCATCTATCTCTCCAGCAACAAGCCCATCTCTCTCTCCAGCAACAAGCCCATCTCTCTCTCCAGCAACAAGCCCATCTCTCTCTCCAGCAACGAGCCTCGCTCCCTCCCTCTCTCCAGCAACAAGCCTTGCTCCCTCCCTCTCTCCAGCAATGAGCCAAACTCTCTCCCTCTCTCTCAGGCAACGAGAAATGCTCTCTCCCAGGCAACGAGCCTCGCTCTCTCTCAGGCAACGAGCCTCGCTCACTCTCAGGCAACGAGCCTCGCTCACTCTCAGGCAACGGGCTTCCCTCTCTCTCCAGCAACAAGCCACCCTCTATCTCCAGCAACAAGCCACTCTCTCTCCAGCAAAAAGCCACCCTCTCTCTGCAGCAACAATCCACCCTCTCTCTCCAGCAACAAGCCACCCTCTCTCTCCAGCAACAAGCCACCCTCTACTCCCTGTCTCTCTCCAGCAACACACCACCTCTCAGTGACCTCTCTCTCATCAACACGCCTCTCTCACTCCCTCTCTCTCTCTCTCCAGCAACGAGCCTTACTCCCTCCCTCTCTCCAGCAACAAGCCTCCTTCTCTCTCCAGCAACAAGCCTCCCTCTCTCTCCCTCTTTCTGTAAAGCACGACACCCATTTCTCTCTCTCCAGCAACAAGCCTCCCTCTCTCCAGCAACAAGCCTCCCTCTCTCCAGCAACAAGCCTCTCTCCCTCCCTCTCTACAGCAACGGGCCCCTCTCTCCAGCAACGAGCCCCGCTCTCCAGCAACGAGCCCCGCTCTCCAGCAACGAGCCCCGCTCTCCAGCAACGAGCCTAACTCCCTCCCTCTCTCTCCAGCAACGAGCCTAACTCCCTCCCTTTCTCCAGCAACGAGCCCCTCTCTCCAGCAACGAGCCCCGCTCTCCAGCAACGAGCCCCGCTCTCCAGCAACGAGCCCCGCTCTCCAGCAACGAGCCTAACTCCCTCCCTTACTCCAGCAACGAGCCCCTCGCTCTCCAGCAACAAGAAACTCTCTCCAGAAACGAGCATAGCTCTCTCTCAGGCAACGAGCCTCGCTCTCTCTCCGGCAACGAGCCTCGCTCTCTCTCGTGCAACGAGCCACCCTCTCTCTCCAGCAACAAGCCACCCTCTCTCTCCAGCAACAAGCCACCCTCTCTCTCCAGCAACAAGCCACCCTCTCTCTCCAGCAACAAGCCACCCTCTCTCTCCAGCAACAAGCCACCCTCTCTCTCCAGCAACAAGCCACCCTATCTCTCCAGCAACAAGCCACCCTCTCTCTCCAGCAACAAGCCACCCTCTCTCTCCAGCAACAAGCCACCCTCTCTCTCCAGCAAAAAGCCACCCTCTCTCTCCAGCAACAAGCCACCCTCTCTCTCCAGCAACAAGCCACCCTCTCTCTCCAGCAACAAGCCACCCTCATCAACACGCCTCTCTCACTCCCTCTCTCCAGCAACAAGCCTCCTTCTTTCTCCAGCAACAAGCCTCCCTCTCTCTCTAAAGCACAACACCCATTTCTCTCTCCAGGAACAAGCCCATCTCTCTCTCTCCAGCAACAAGCCCATTTCTCTCTCTCCAGCAACAAGCCTCACTCTCATTCCCACTATCTCTCCAGCAACAAGCCTCCCTCTCTCTCTAAAGCACAACACCCATTTATCTCTCTCTCCAGGAACAAGCCCATCTCTCTCTCTCCACCAACAAGCCCATTTCTCTCTCTTCAGGAACAAGCCTCGCTCTCATTCCCACTATCTCTCCAGCAACAATCCTCCCTCTCTCTCTCCAGCAACAAGCCTCTGTCTCTCGCCTCTTCTAGCAACAAGCCTCCCTCTCTCCACTTCCAGCAACAAGCCTCCCTCTCTCCACTTCCAGCAACAAGCCTCCCTCTCTCTCCAGCAACAAGCCTCCCTCTCTCTCCAGCAACAAGCCTCCCTCTCTCCAGCAACAAGCCTCTCTCCCTCCCTCTCTCCAGCAACGAACCCTCTCTCCAACAACGAGCTACGTTCTCCAGCAACAAGCCCCGCTCTCAAGCAACGAGACTCGCTCTCTCTCCCTCTCTCACTCCAGCAACAAGCCTCGTTCTCGCTCTCTCCAGCAACAAGCCTCGCTCTATCCAGCAACGAGCCTCGCTCTCTCCAGCAACGAGCCCCCCTCTCTCCAGCAACGAGCATCTCTCTCTAGCAATGAGCCTCGCTCTCTCTCCCTCTCTCTCTCCAGCAACAAGACCCTCTCTCCAGTAACAAACCCTCTCTCCAGCAACGAGCCCCTTTCTCCAGCAAAGAGCCCTTTCTCCAGCAACGAGCCTCGCCCTCCAGCAACGAGCCTTGCTCTCCAGCAACAAGCCTCTCTCCCTCTCTCTCTCTAGCAACGAGCCTCGCTCTCTCTCTCTCTCCCACTCCAGCAACAAGCCTCGCTCTCGCTCTCTCCAGAAACAAGCCTCGCTCTCTCCAACAACAAGCCTCCCTCTCTCTCTCTCCAGCAACAAGCCTCCCTCTCCCTCTCCAGCAACAAGCCTCCCTCTCTCTCTCCAGCAACAAGCCTCCCTCTCTCTCTCCAGCAACAAGCCTCCCTCTCTCCAGCAACAAGCCTCCCTCTCCAGCACCAAGCCTCCCTCTCTCTCCAGCACCAAGCCTCCCTCTCTCTCCAGCAAACAAGCCTCTGTCTCTCGCTCTCTCCACTTCCAGCAACAAGCCTCCCTCTCTCCAGCAACAAGCCTCTCTCCCTCCCTCTCTCCAGCAACGAACCCTCTCTCCAACAACGAGCCCCTCTCTCCAGCAACAAACCCTCTCTCCAGCAGCGAGCCCCTCGCTCCAGCAATGAGATGCGCTCTCCAGCAACGAGCCATTTCTCCAGCAACGAGCTTTGCTCTCCAGCAATGAGCCTCGCTCTCCAGAAACAAGCCTCTCTCCCTCTCTCTCTAGCAACGAGCCTCGCTATCTCTCCCTCTCTCTCTCTCCAGCAACAAGCCTCCCTCTCTCTCTCCAGCAACAAGCCTCCCTCTCTCTCCAGCAACAAGCCTCCCTCTCTCCTCTTCCAGCAACAAGCCTCCCTCTCTCCCTCTCCAGCAACGAGCCTCGCTCCGTCTTTCTCTCCAGCAACTAGCCCCGCTCTCCAGCAACGAGCCTCGCTCTCCAGCATCATACCTCGCTCTCCAGCAACAAGCCTCTCTCCCTCCCTCTCACTCCAGCAACGAGCCTTGCTCTCTCTCCAGCAACAAGCCTCGCTCTCCCCAGCAACGAGCCTCTCTCCCTCCCTCTCTCCAGCAAAGAGCCTCGCTCCCTCCCTCTAGCAACGAGCCTTGCTCCCTTCCTCTATCTAGCAACAAGCCCCTCTCTCCAGCAACAAACCCTCTCTCCAGCAACGAGCCCCTCTCTCCAGCAATGAGCCACGCTCTCCAGCAACGAGCCATTTATCCAGCAACGAGCTTTGCTCTCCAGCAATGAGCCTCACTCTCCCTCTCTCTCTAGCAACGAGCCACGCTATCTCTCCCTCTCTCTCACTCCAGCAACAAGCCTCGCTCTCGCCAGCAACAACTCTCGCTCTCGCTCTCTCCAGCAAAAACCCTCACTCTCGCTCTCTCCAGCAACACACCTCACTCTCTCCAGCAACACGCCTCGCTATCTCCAGCAACACGCCTCGCTCTCTCTCCAGCAAAACTTCTTGTTCTCTTCCATCTCTCCCTCCAGCAACAAGCCCCTCTCTCCAGCAATGAGTCTATCTCCCTCCCTCTCCTCAGCAATGAGCCTCGCTTCCTTCTCTCTCACTCCAGCAACAAGCCTCGCTCTCTCCAGCAACAAGCCTCGCTCTCTCCAGCAACACGCCTCGCTCCCTCCAGCAACACGCCTCGCTCTCTCCAGCAACGAGCCTCTATCTCTCCCTCTCTCTCTCTCCAGCAATGAGCCTTGCTCTCTTTCTCGCTCTCGCTCTCTCCAGCAACAAGCCTCGCTCTCTCCAGCAACGAGCCTCTCTCCCTCCCTACCTCCAGCAATGAGCCTCGTTCCCTCTAACCAGCAACGAGCCTTGCTACCTTCCTCTAACCAGCAACAAGCCCCTCTATCCAGCAACGAACCCTCTCTCCAGCAACGAGCCCCGCTATCCAGCAACGAGTCTCGCTCTCCAGCAACGAACATCGCTCTCCGGAAACGAGCATCGCTTTCGAGCAACGAGCCTCGCTCTCCAGCAACAAGCCTCGCTCTCCAGCAACAAGCCTCTCTCTCTCTCTCTAGCAATGAGCCTCACTCTCTCTTCCTCTCTCTCACTCCAGCAACAAGCCTCGCTCTCGCTCTCTCCAGCAACAAGCCTCGCTCTCTCCAGCAACGAGCCTCGCTCTCACTCTCCAGCAACGAGCCTCGCTCTCACTCTCCAGCAACGAGCCTCGCTCTCTCCAGCAACGAGCCTCGCTCTCTCCAGCAACAAGCCTCACTCTCACTCGCTCCAGCAACACACCTCTCTCTCTTCCTCTCTCCCTATAGCAACACACCTCGCTCTCACTCTCTCTAGCAACACGCCTCGCTCTCACTAACTCTCCAGCAACGAGCTTCGCTCTCTTTTTTCTCCCTCTCACTCTCTCCAGCAACAAGCCCCTCTCTCCAGCAACGAGCCTCGCTCTCTCTAGCAACGAGCCTCGCTCTATCCAGCAACAAGCCTCACTCTCACTCGCTCCAGCAACACACCTCTCTCTTCCTCTCTCCCTATAGCAACACACCTCGCTCTCACTCTCTCTAGCAACACGCCTCGCTCTCACTAACTCTCCAGCAATGAGCTTCGCACTCTTTCTCCCTCGCGCTCTCTCCAGCAACAAGACTCGCTCTCTCAAGCAACGAGACTTGCTCTCTCCAGCAACAAGCCTCGCTCTCACTCCCTCCAGCAACACGCCTCTCTCCTCCTCTAACAACACGCCTTGCTCTTTCTCCCTCTCTCGCTCTCTCTCTCCAGCAACACGCCTCCCACTACCTCCAGCAACACGCCTCACTCTCACTCCCTCCCTCTCCCACTCCAGCAACGAGCCTCGCTCCATTTCTCCCTCTCGCCAGCAACGAACCTCGCTCTCACTCCCTCCCTCCCTCGCTCTCTCCAGCCACGAGCCACACTCTCACTCGCTCCAGCAATGAGCCACACTCTCACTCTCTCCAGCAACGAGCCTCTCCCCTCTCTCTTAAGCTGCATCCCTGTTTCACCCCACAGTCCTTTGGGAAGAAATTTGTTTTTTTGCCTATTTTAACCGTACACTTGTTGTTTGTGTACATTTATAACATTGTAGGTTTTTCCCCCAACACCACTTTCCATTAATTTGTATAGCAGACCCTCATGCCAAATTGAGTCGAAGGCTTTTTTGAAATCAACAAAGCATGAGAAGACTTTGCCTTTATTTTGGTTTGTTTGTTTGTCAATTAGGGTGTGCAGGGTGAATACGTGGTCTGTCGTACGATAATCTGGTAAAAAGCAAATATGATATTTTTGATATGATATTTCAAATTTGTCTCCACTTTTGTGGATTGGGGTGATCAGTCCTTGGTTCCAAATATTGGGGAAGATGCCAGAGCTAAGGATGATGTTAAAGAGTTTTAGTATAGCCAAATGGAATTTGTTGTCTGTATATTTGATCATTTCATTGAGGATACCATCAACCTCACATGCCTTTTTGGCTTGGAGGGTTTTTATTTTGTCCTGTGGTGCATTCAAGGTAATTGGAGAATCCAGTGGGTTCTGGTAGTCTTTAATAGTTGATTCTAAGATTTGTATTTGATCATGTATATGTTGTTGCTGTTTGTTCTAGAGCCAGAAAGATTGGAGAAGTACTTTACCCATACATCTCCATTTTGTATAGATAATTCTTTGTTGCTGTTTGTTTAGTGTTTTCCAATTTTCCCAGAAGTGGTTAGAGTCTCTGGATTCTTCAACATTGAGCTGATTTCTGACGTGCTGTTTCTTCTGTTTCCGTAGTGTATTTCTGGATTGTTTTAGTGATTCACCATAGTGAAGGCGTAGACTCAGGTTTTCTGGGTCTCTGTTTTTGGTTGGACAGGTTTCTCAATTTCTTTCTTAGGTTCCCTCTCTCTCTCCAGCAACAAGCCTCGCTCTCTCTCTCCAGCAACAAGCCTCGCTCTCTCTCTCTAGCAACAAGCCTCTCTCTCTCTCTCTAGCAACAAGCCTCTCTCTCACTCACTCACTATCAACTCCTCTCTCCAGCAACAAGCCTCTCTCAGGTCCCAGGATCACACACACACACACAGGGAGGGACGGGACATGGAGAGCTCCTTCAGGACCTGGTACACCAGGTTGTTTGATAAAGAATCCCTGCATATAAAATGCTTCATAACAACACATCTCTCTGAAGCTGGCTGTTGCTGAGGCAAGTGTGTGTGTAGGGGAAGATGCAGTACTGCCATTAGGGTGACATAAACCACCAGAGAGCAGGGCAACCAAGCTCCACTATCTCCCTCTGTTTGTTCTTATTTTATTGACAGTCCTTTCCCTCCCCTCTCTCTCTCCATGGAAAAAGTGGAGGAGCGGGGAGAGGAAGGGAGGGTGTGTGCAACATAAGTGCTGGATTCCCTATGCGGTGTTAATGCCGTTTGTGCAAATCAAGTCTGCAACAAGGCAGGCGACGACTAACGTGCCCCTGCAGTTCCCCCTGGGAGGCAGATCCCCTGACCGATACCCCTCTGCTGCTCTACTCTTAGGGCCCTATAAAATCTGCAATGCGGAGAATGCAGACGGAATCACAGAATCCAGATATTTAAAAGATTACTGAACTTAGTAGGGAATCATCTAAATTAGTGTTGCACGGTATACCAAAACTTCTCCATACTAGAAAATGTAAAAGTTTGGTTTTATATTTTTTGTGATACTTCTGTCAAATGGGTCTCACGGATCAAGCCTGTCTATCAGCGCAGCCAACCCTTGTTATAAGGCGCACTGCGCCTGGTCCACTTGCTCATTGCTAGCCTGCACTGGGAGGGTGGGCTGCATCATGTTAGCTTCCCACTCCTGCTACACAGAAGTCAACACACTTTTGAATAATGTGACAAGGCAAGTAGAATTGTTGAAACTGTTAGAAAACCTAAAAAAATGTCCAGACAGGCTAGAACACTTTAAAAATGGAAGAATATACCAGTAGCTTCCAGTTTTGTAGGCTAACTTTCCTTTGCTAGCTGACAGCTAAAGCTAACATCAATTCTTTGTGATATGCTAACCATAATGCAAATTAGGCTTATTTCAAAGCTGACTGACACCAAAAACGTTATTAATTTACTTATTCGATCTCTCAAGTCTCTCCCAAATATGATCCTATTATTATAAACCTCAGTGAACTGACTGCCACCTGAATGATATCATTACTGGTTAGAGACCGCACACGTTTTTTGAAAAGAAGCAACTTCTATGCAAATGGTGTTGATCAGTACAATAAAATATGTCCCAAATGGAAGGGGAAAATATTGTTTGTCATCTGTAGCCCCATGAACATCAATGCATGCACACACCTATTGAATATGCATTCACCTGTATTGTTGATAGACCTAGGCTACATCTTGATTTACCCAGTTTATCAATAGAGATTTACCATTTGAATAAATAAATACCATTATGTAGTTGGATTGGTAAGTCAAATTGATTGTATAACTGATTCATTAATGCATGCATGGTTGTTTGAAAAAGGGTGATGTAAAAAAAAAAACTCAAAAGATGCCCGACGATTGAACAGTGCATTATCTGAGTTTCTGTCTAGATCAACCATTTTGAGTTTTGAGCAACCATTTTACTTGCCTAAGAATAGATGTATGCAAACTGAAAAAGTCAAGTATGAGCACATACAAGTTGTGATTTATAGAAGAAAAACTATTCTGTTGTAGTTATTTTCAAAAAGTATTTAGTGTGAACAAACACTTTCATTGTGCTCCTAAATGTAAGCGTAGAGACCTGTGATATCATGATTATTTTCATTAATTCAGTGAGTATTTGTTTGCAAACTATACCATCAAGTGCGCTACAAAAACACTGCTAAACAACAGCCTCTTGCTAGGTGAGAACTGGAATAAAGCGGTAACTACACCCCAAAATACACATTTTAAAAATCCCAGACCTCAAAAGCGGTCTCCTGATGTGGTTTAAGCATTGTGGAATTAGAAGAAAACATTTATTTTGTTTTTCTATTAACAAAAATGTGATTAAGAGTTAACACCTGAAAAAACTAAAAACGCAGAAAACTGAATTTGGGGAAAAAACGGAATCAGGCAAAAAATATAAAAACAGATTTATTGGGCACTATGCTCCGCTCTGCCTCCCCGGAACGCAACAGAACAGCAAGCCGGTTATTTTTGGAGACGGATAAACAGGAAAGCAGAGTGAAAAGAGAGAGAGAGAGAAAGCGAGAGAGCGAGAGCGAGAGAGACAAGACTGAGTAAAGCAGGCAGAAATAGAAAGAGAGGAAAAGAGGCAGGCAGAGAGAGAGCCAGAGAGGGCGACACAGACAGAGAGGTAGTTAGCCAATCGCACAGGGGAAGGGTGAGACTGAGGATATCTGCTCTGTAGATATGCATGTCTTATTCCCCATCCATCCACAGAGAGAATGGAGTACAGTGAGTCAGGAAAGAGAGAAACAGCATGTGAGAGGAGAGAAGCATCCGTGAGTTAGTAGTAGTGGCGTATGCCACCCTGTAGCCCGGCAGGTGTTGTGATTCTCTGCTCTGTGAACCTCTGAACGAGAGGCAGCCAGGACTCGAAGAATGACATGATCACTGGCATTGCTGTGTCATGGAGTCTTTACCCCAGCTAGGACACACACACACACTTCTACATTAAAGTCGATGCTACCATGATTACGGATAGTCCTGAATCATTCGTGAATAATGATGAGTGAGAAGGTGAGACGCACAAATATCATACCCCCACCAAAAATGATAACCTCCCGTTATTGTAATGGTGAGAGGTATTTGTATTTATTATGGATCCCCAATAGTTCCTGCCAAGGCAGCAGCTACTCTTCCTGGGGTTTATTATGGATCCTCATTAGTTCCTGCCAAGGCAGCAGCTACTCTTCCTGGGATTTATTATGGATCCTCATTAGTTCCTGCCAAGGCAGCAGCTACTCTTCCTGGGGTTTATTATGGATCTGTCACGATCGTGTGGCGGATTAACGGACCAAAATGCAGCTTTTGGAAAATAAGCCATCTTCTTTTATTATAACACGAAGATGAACACGACACAAAAACACTTTAACAAAACAACAAAACGACCGTGAAGCTACAAACGTTGTGCACAAACATACAGGCTACTAACGTTCTTACATAGACAATTACCCACAACCAATGAGAGCCTATGGCTACCCTAAATAAGGCTCCCAATCAGAGACAACCGAAATCAGCTGTCTCTAATTGGGAACTCATTCAGGTAACCATAGACTCTCCTAGACAACTAAACATACATAGACAACACTAGAAACATGTACTCCACACAAACCCATATACTATACAACAACCCCTTTACCATAAACAACACCCAAAACCAACAAAACAAAAACATTCCCCATGTCACACCCTGACCTAACAAAAATAATAAAGAAAACAACAATACTAAGGCCAGGGCGTGACATAACCCCCCCCTTGAGGCGCGAACTCCGGGCGCACCATACACAGTCTAGGGGAGGGTCTGGGTGGGCTTCCATCCACGGTGGCGGCTCCGGCTCTGGTTGCGGTTCCCACGTCCCTACAGTACCTAACCACCTCCTAGGCTTCCTCCAAACGACCCCCCTCCACCTTAACCCCATTGCATTCAGGGGCAGTTCCGGACTAAGGGGCAGTACCAGGGTAAGAGGCAGTACCAGGGTCAGGGGCAGTACTAGGGTCAGGGGCAGTACCAGGGTCAGGGGCAGCACCAGGGTAAGGGGCAGCACCAGGGTAAGGGGCAGCACCAGGGTAAGGGGCAGCACCAGGGTAAGGGGCAGCTCCGGACTGAGGAATGGCAGCTCCGGACTGAGGAATGGCAGCTCCGGACTGAGGGACTGCAGCTCCGGACTGAGGGACGGCCCATGGCTGGCTGACAGATCTGGCTGCTCATGGCTGGCTAACGGATCTGGCTGCTCATGGCTGGCTGACGGATCTGGCTGCTCATGGCTGGCTGACGGATCTGGCTGCTCATGGCTGGCTGACGGATCTGGCTGCTCATGGCTGGCTGACGGATCTGGCTGCTCATGGCTGGCTGACGGATCTGGCTGCTCATGGCTGGCTGACGGATCTGGCTGCTCATGGCTAGCTGACGGATCTGGCTGCTCATGGCTAGCTGACGGATCTGGCTGCTCATGGCTAGCTGACGGATCTGGCTGCTCATGGCTAGCTGACGGATCTGGCTGCTCATGGCTAGCTGACGGATCTGGCTGCTCATGGCTAACTGACGGATCTGGCTGCTCATGGCTAACTGACGGATCTGGCTGCTCATGGCTAGCTGACGGATCTGGCTGCTCATGGCTAGCTGACGGATCTGGCTGCTCATGGCTAGCTGACGGATCTGGCTGCTCATGGCTAGCTGACGGATCTGGCTGCTCATGGCTGGCTGACGGATCTGGCTGCTCATGGCTGGCTGACTGATCTGGCAGATCCTGTCTGATTGGCGGCTCTGGCAGATCCTGTCTGGTTGGCGGCTCTGGCAGATCCTGTCTGACGGACGGCTCTAGCGGCTCCTGTCTGGCTGGCGGCTCTAGCGGCTCCTGTCTGGCTGGCGGCTCTAGCGGCTCCTGTCTGGCGGACGGCTCAGTGGGCTCATGGCAGACGGGCGGCTTTGCAGGCTCATGGCAGACGGGCAGCTTTGCAGGCTCATGGCAGACGGATGGCTCAGATGGCGCTGGGGAGACGGATGGCTCAGATGGCGCTGGGGAGACGGATGGCTCAGATGGCGCTTGGCAGACGGGCAGTTCAGTCATCGATGTGCAGACGGCAGACTCCTGCCGGCTGAGGCGCACTGTAGGCCTGATGCGTGGTGCCGGGACTGGTGGCACCGGGCTGGGGACACGCATCTCAGGGCTAGTGCGGGGAGCAGCAACAGGACGCACAGGACTCTGGGGACACACAGGAGGCTTGGTGCGTGGTTTAGACACTGGTGGTAAAGGGCTGGAGACACGCACCATATAGCTAGTGCGTGGAGGAGGCACTGGTGGTACTGGATTGGGGCGGGGAGGTGGCGCCGGAAATACCGGACCGTGCAGGCGTACTGGCTCCCTTGAACGCCGAGCCTGCCCAACCTTACCTGGTTGTATGCTCCCCGTCGCCTGACCAGTGCGGGGAGGTGGAATAACCCGCACCGGCCTATGTAGGCGAACCGGGGACACCATGCGTAAGGCTGGTGCCATGTACGCCGGCCCGAGGAGACGCACTGGTGACCAGATGCGTTGGGCCGGCTTCATGACATTCGGCTCAACGCTCAGTCTAGCCCGGCCGATACGTGGAGCTGATATGTACCGAACCGGGCTATGCACGCGTACAGGAGACACCGTGCGCTCTACTGCGTAACACGGTGTCTGCCCGTACTCTCGCTCTCCACGGTAAGTACAAGGAGTAGGCGCAGGTTTCCTACCTGACTTCGCCACACTCCCTTTAAGGCCCCCCCCAAGAAATTTTTGGGTTGTACTCACGGGTTTCCAGCCTTGTCTCCGTGCTGCCTCCTCATATCGCCTCCTCTCGGCTTTCGCTGCCTCCAGCTCTTCACGAGGGAGGCGATATTCTCCAGGTTGATCCCAAGGTCCATCTCCTTCCAATTCGTCCTCCCAACTCCAGAAATCCTGTGTAGGTAGGTCCTGTTGCCGCCTTCCATGCCGCTTGGTCCTATGGTGGGTAATTCTGTCACGATCGTGTGGCGGATTAACGGACCAAAATGCAGCTTTTGGAAAATAAGCCATCTTCTTTTATTATAACACGAAGATGAACACGACACAAAAACACTTTAACAAAACAACAAAACAACAAAACGACCGTGAAGCTACAAACGTTGTGCACAAACATACAGGCTACTAACGTTCTTACATAGACAATTACCCACAACCAATGAGAGCCTATGGCTACCCTAAATAAGGCTCCCAATCAGAGACAACCGAAATCAGCTGTCTCTAATTGGGAACTCATTCAGGTAACCATAGACTCTCCTAGACAACTAAACATACATAGACAACACTAGAAACATGTACTCCACACAAACCCATATACTATACAACAACCCCTTTACCATAAACAACACCCAAAACCAACAAAACAAAAACATTCCCCATGTCACACCCTGACCTAACAAAAATAATAAAGAAAACAACAATACTAAGGCCAGGGCGTGACAGGATCCTCATTAGTTCCTGCCAAGGCAGCAGCTACTCTTCCTGGGGTCCAGCAAAACTAATGCAGTTATACAATTTTTAAAACATTACTATAAATTCATAACAGAACTCACAACACTACTCCACTACCACATATCTACAACACATAATCCATGTGTACGTATGTATATAGTGCATATGTTATCGTGTGTGTATGCATGTGTCTGTGCCAATGTTTGTGTTGCTTCACAGTCCCCGCTGTTCCAGGTGTATTTTTATCTGTTCTTTAAATCTGATTCTACTGCTTGCATCAGTTACCTGATGTGGAACAGAGTTCCATGTAGTCATGGCTCTATGTAGTACTGTGAAGAGACCTCTGGTGGCATGTCTTGTGGGGTATGCATGAGTGTCTGAGCTCTGTACCAGTAGTTTAAACAGACAGCTCTGTGCTTCAACATGTCAATACCTCGCACAAATACAAGTAGTGAATAAGTCAATCTCTCCTCCACTTTGAGCCAGGAGTGATTGACATGCATATTATTAATGTTAGCTCCCTGTGTATATTCAAGGGCCAGCTGTGCTGCCCTGTTCTGAGCCAATTGCAATTTTCCTAAGTCCCTCTTTGTGGCACCTGACCAACACGACTGAACAGTAGTCCAGGTGCAACAAAAGTGTTTGTTGCTGGCATGTCATGCCAAAGTTTGCTAATCTTGCCAACAAAAAAATGATTAAAGTAAAGCAATATCAGTCGGTTTTGTAATGAATGATACATCTGATTCAATGAATGATGGAGATGAGTTTGCCTTTTTTCACAAATTGTCATTGAAGGTGCTCCAAAGCTTTTTACTATCGTTCTTTGTTTCATAGTGTGGTTTCTTCTTTTTATTCAGATTCATAAGGCCTGCAACTTTCTGAAGGACCAACAGATATTCTTTACATCAACAACATAGGAATCACAACAAAACTTATTGTATGACCTCTTATAAACTACATTAGGCCCAGCTTTTGGAACTTTGGTTTTCCTAGATATGGCTACTATATTGTGATCACTACATCCGATGGATCTGGATACTGCTTTCAAGCACATTTTTCCAGCATTAGTAAATATGTGATCAATACATGTTGATTATTTCATTCCTGTGCGGTTTGTAACTACCCTGGTAGGTTGACTGATAACCTGAACCTTGTTGCAGGCACTAGTTTGAAGCTTTTTCTTGAGTGGGCAGCTTGAAAGCCAGTCAATATTTAAATCTCCCAGAAAATATACCTTGGTTGATATCACATACATTATCAAGCATTTCACAGGTTATCCAGATACTGATTGTTAGCAGTTGGTGTTCTATAGCAGCCTCCCACAAGAATGGGCTTTAGGTGAGGCAGATGAACCTGTAGCCATATTACTTCAACAGTATTTAACATGAAATCCTCTAATCTTTAAAGGAATGTGGTTCTGAATATAAAACAACACCTCCACCACTGGCATTTCTGTATTTTCTGTAAATGTTATAACCTTGTATTACTACCACTGTATCAAGGGTATTGTCTAAGTGAGTTTCAGAGATAGTCACAATATGAATGTCATCTGTTACTAGCAAGTTATTAATTTCATGAACCTTGTTTCTTAAGCTACATAAGTAAACATGGGCTATTTTGAGCACTTTTCTGGGATGCTTGCTTGTTTTCATTGCTTTACTGGGAAGCTTAGTATAAGTAGGTATTCTCATGTTATTTATGTTAGTGGACTTCCTAATAGGGCACAACGCCTCAGTGGAAACCGCCTAACATCGTAAAACTGGTTCATAGACACATGATTACTACATACAATAGCTGTAGGATCAGCAGAGGCCTTCAGAAGGATATAAATTAGGTTACTTACATTGTGTCTACCAATACCCCTGGTATAATGTACATTTGCTAAAGCATTATGATGACTCAGCGACACAATGGTAGGGATTTTAATTTATTTTTGACAAGATGGTGCCGGAGAACAAGGCTGACGTTTTACGTATTTCTAACCAATTGTGTTTTTAGTTTTTTTGCGTTGTTTGTAACTTTTATTTTATTTTTTACTTATTTTGCACATAATGTTGCTGCTACTGTCTCTTATGACTGAAAATAACTTATGGACATCAGGACTGCGATTTCTCACCACGGACTGGCAGAATCCTTTTTTTCCTTGAACGAGGCCAACGAGCCCGTCATGAATGATATACTGCTTCCCCGGGAACAGGGCCAGATCCCTGTCATTTACGTTAAGAGAAGGCGGAAAAAAGGGTCCAGAGGGCGGGCTGCCTTCTGAGAATTCGTAGGTGATCGAATAAACCCCCACTTCCTTCCATTCTGCTATCAAACGTGCAATCTTTGGAAAATAAAATCAATGACCTACGCGGAAGATTGAAAAACCAACGGGACATTCAAAACTGTAATATCTTATGCTTCACGGTGTCGTGGCTGAACGACAACATTATCAATATAGAGCTGGCTGGTTATACGCTGTATCAGCAGGACAGAACAGCATACTCTGGTAAGACAAGGGGCAGCGGACTATGTATTTTTGTAAATAACAGCTGGTGCACAATATCTAAGGAAATCTCAAGGTTTTACTCGCCTGAGGTAGACTATCTCATGATAAGCTGTTGACCACACCATCTACCTACAGAGTTTATCTGTATTTTTCGTATCCGTCTACATGCCACCACAGACTTATGCTGACACTAAGACCGCACTGAATGAGCTGTATTCTTTTATTTCTCATTGATAAGTCATTGTCTCAACGCAGCCTTAATGCTGTGAAAGGATCCAGGAACCCAAATGATGTGGGTGGATCCCATCCTCCTTATAAAACGTGTTTTGTTTCCAAAAGGTATCGAAATCGTCAGCAAGTTACACCCATTGAGCTGCAAAAATCACATAGCTAGTTGTGAAGAGAAAGAATCATGCTAAAGTGTTCAATGCCACGATTCAGAGAGGGCACAGGGTATGATATGATGATATATTTGATATATTTGTGCATCTAACTTTTGCACTTGTCACTATCCCAATACTTTTGGAGCTCACCGTATATAAACTGAGTGTACAAAACATTAAGAACACCTGCTATTTCCACAACAGACTATTCAGGTGAAAGCCCTTATTGATGTCACGTGTTAAATCCACTTCAAATCAGTGTAGATGAAGAGGAGGAAACATTTAAGGATCCAGGAACCTGGATCCTTAGGAAACAGGTTAAGGAAGGATTTTTAAGCCTTGAGACATGGACTGTGTATGTGTGCCATTCAGAGCTTGAATGGGCAGGACAAAAGATTGAAGTGCCTTTGAACGGGGTACGGTATTAGGTACCAGGCACATCTGTTTGTGTCAAGAACTGCAACTCCGCTGGGTTTTTCATGCTCAACTGTTTCCTGTGTGAATCAAGAATGGTCCACTACCCAAAGGAAATCCAGCCAACTTGACACAAATGTGGGAAGCATTGGAGTCAACATGGGCCAGCATCCTGTCACGTTCCTGACCTATTTCTGTTAGTTTATTATATGTGTTAGTTGGTCAGGACGTGAGTTTGGGTGGGCATTCTATGTTTTCTGTTTCTATGTTGGTTTATGGGTTGCCTGGTATGGCTCTTAATTAGAGGCAGGTGTTTGGCGTTCCTCTAATTAAGAGTCATATTTAGGTAGGTGTTTTCACAGTGTTCGTTGTGGGTGATTGTCTCCTGTGTTTGTGTATGTCGTTGCGCCACACGGGACTGTTTTCGGTTTGTTTGTTCATTGTTCATTTTGTGTAGCCTATTTTCTCTATTCGTGCGTTCTTCATGTTTTATGTAAGTTCTTCGTCTAGGTCTGTCTACACCGTTTATTTGTTTTGTTAGTGTATTAGTCGAGTTCGTGTTTTTTTCTTTAATAAATCATGTCGACAAACTCAGCTGCATTTTGGTTCAATCCCTGCTCCTCCTCTTCTGATGAAGAGGAAGAGGAAAGCCGTTACAGAATCACCCACCAATCCAGAACCAAGCGGCGTGAGTTCAAGCAGGATTATACACAGGAATCATGGACTTGGGAGGAAATATTGGACGGGAGAGGTCCATGGGCACAGCCGGGAGAATATCGCCGTCCCAAAGCTGAGCTGGAGGCAGCGAAAGCAGAGAGGCGGTGGTATGAGGAGGCAGCAAGGAGACGTGGCTGGAAGCCCGAGAGGAGACCCCAAAAATTTCTTGGGGGGGGGGGCTAAGAGGTAGTGGGCCAAGGGCAGGTAGGAGACCTGCGCCCACTTCCCAGGCTTACCGTGGAGAGCGGGAGTACGGGTAGGCGCCGTGTTACGCAGTAGAGCGCACGGTGTCTCCTGTACGAGTGCATAGCCCAGTGCGGGTTATTCCACCTCCCCGCACTGGGAGGGCTAGATTGGGCATTGAGCCAGGTGTCATGAGGCCGGCTCAACGCGTCTGGTCTCTAGTGCGTCTCCTCGGGCCGGCTTACATGGCACCAGCCTTACCCATGGTGTCCCCGGTTCGCCTATGTAGCAGTGTGATGTTGTTCCCCTAGATTACGCACCAAATTGCACACAAGGACCAATTCAAATAGGCCAGGTCAAGAGGGGATGTTAATAATCTGATAATAATAATAGTAATTCAGTGTATTTTTTTATTTAATTACAGCTGCATAGCTAATGTTTTTATTTGGTGTACAAACACTTTTTCATACCAATATTGTACATACAAGTGATTGTAAAAGTTTTGTATATTTTGGTTTGGCCCATCGCGGGTTATCTGTATCCCCATACCACTTTATCGTTCTCTTTTGCCTGACCCTCGGCTAGCAAGGTATGTTGTCCTTGGCTCCGAAACTGTTTAATATAAAACCGTCATAAGGTTATACAATGTACTGTTTTGCAACCATACGTTTGTTATAGTGTGGACAGTGTAGGAATTTATGTTAACAAGTTTCACAGAGCTCACTGACTGGGGTATCTGTTGTAACTTCTAAATACTTGTGACAGTGGTTGAGTGAGTGTACATGTGCTCGCGCAGGTGCCGGAGAGCTGAGACTGCACCAAGGGTAACATGTGTGTTGTCTCTTCGTGTGCAGGTATGTCTTTTATTTTGTCAGAATTATGTTCTGTATAGTTTTACTTGTATATGCTGTTGTGCAGCGAGTGTGTGCACGCAGCACCTGTTAATTCCTTTTGGCGCTCTTTTGCCTGACCCTCGGCTAGCAAGGTGCCGGAGAGCTGAGACTGCACCAAGGGTAACGTGTGTGTTGTCTCTTCGTGTGCAGGGCAAATAAAAAGATTTCAACGAGCAGACCATCAGTTGTGGCAGCGTCTTCATTAAGAATTACACAACGCAGAACGAACCACGCTACACCTACATAGCCCGGTGCGGGTTATTCCACCTCCCCGCACTGGTCGGGCGACGGGGAGCATTCAACCAGGTAAGGTTGGGCAGGCTCGGTGCTCAAGGGAGCCAGTACGCCTTCACGGTCCGGTATTTCCGGCACTACCTCCCTGCCCCAGCCCAGTACCACCAGTGCCTACACCACGCACCAGGCTTCCAGTGCGTTTTCAGAGCCCTGTGCCTCCTCCACGCACTCTCCCTATGGTGTGTGTCTCCAGCCTAGTGCCTCCAGTTCCGGCACTGCGCACTAAGCCACATGTGCGTCTCCTAAGTCCTGTGCACACTGTTGTTTCTCCCCGTACTCGTCCTGATGTGCGTGCACTCACCCCGGTGCCACCAGTGCCGGTACCACGCACCAGGAATATAGCACGCTTTGAGAGTTCAGTGTGCCCTGTCCCTGCTCCCCGCACTAGGCTTGAAGTGCGTGTCCTCAGTCAGGTGCCTCCAGTTACGGCACCACGCACCAAGCCTACAGTGCGTCTCAGCCGGCCAGAGTCTGCCGTCTGCCCAACGGCGCATGAACTGCCTGTCTGCCATGAGCCTGCAAAGCTGCCCGTCTGCCATGAGCCTACAGAGCCTTCCGCCAGACAGGAGCAGCCAGAGCCTTCCGCCAGACAGGTGCAGTCTGAGCCATCCGTCTCCGCAGCGCCATCTGAGCCATCCGTCTCCCCAGCGCCATCTGAGCCATCCGTCTCCCCAGCGCCATCTGAGCCATCCGTCTCCCCAGCGCCGTCTGAGCCATCCGTCTCCCCAGCGCCGTCTGAGCCATCCGTCTCCCCAGCGCCGTCTGAGCCATCCGTCTGTCCTGAGCCATTAGAGCCGCCCGTCTGTCCCGAGCCGTCAGAGCCGATAGTCAGTCAGGAGCCGCTAGAGCCAGTTATCAGTCAGGATCTGCCAGAGCCGCCAACCAGACAGGATCTGCCAGAGCCGCCAACCAGACAGGATCTGCCAGAGCCGCCAACCAGACAGGATCTGCCAGAGCCGCCAACCAGACAGGATCTGCCAGAGCCGCCAACCAGACAGGATCTGCTAGAGCCGTCAGTGAGCCAGGAGCGTCCAGAGCCGTCAGCGAGCCATGAGCGTCGAGAGCCGTCAGCCAGCCATGAGCGTCGAGAGCCGTCAGCCAGCCATGAGCGTCGAGAGCCGTCAGCCAGCCATGAGCGTCGAGAGCCGTCAGCCAGCCATGAGCGTCCAGAGCCGTTAGACAGTCATGAGCTTTACCCAGAACTGCCCCTCAGTCCAGAGCTGTCTCTCTGTCCGGAGCTGCCTTTCAGTCCGGAGTTGCCCCTCTATCCTGATCTCCCTCTCTATCCTGAGCTACCTCTATATCCTGATCTATCCCTCTGTCTTGAGCTATCCCTCTGTCTTGATCTATCCCTCTGTCCCGGTGCTGCCCCTGTTGTTGATGTTACCAAGAGGATTTTGTGGGGGTAAGATGAGGGTGGACATTCATAGGGGGGATGGAGGCTGGGATTGACTATGGTGGGGTGGGGACCTCGCCCGGAGCCTGAGCCATCACCGTGGTCAGATGCCCACCCAGACCCTCCCCTAGACTTTGTGCTGGTGCGCCCGGAGTTCGCACCTTATGGGGGGGGTTATGTCACGTTCCTGACCTATTTCTGTTAGTTTGTTATATGTGTTAGTTGGTCAGGACGTGAGTTTGGGTGGGCATTCTATGTTTTCTGTTTCTATGTTGGTTTATGGGTTGCCTGGTATGGCTCTTAATTAGAGGCAGGTGTTTGGCGTTCCTCTAATTAAGAGTCATATTTAGGTAGGTGTTTTCACAGTGTTCGTTGTGGGTGATTGTCTCCTGTGTTTGTGTATGTCGTTGCGCCACACGGGACTGTTTTCGGTTTGTTTGTTCATTGTTCATTTTGTGTAGCCTATTTTCTCTATTCGTGCGTTCTTCATGTTTTATGTAAGTTCGTCGTCTAGGTCTGTCTACACCGTTTATTTGTTTTGTTAGTGTATTAGTCGAGTTCGTGTTTTTTTCTTTAATAAATCATGTCAACAAACTCAGCTGCATTTTGGTTCAATCCCTGCTCCTCCTCTTCTGATGAAGAGGAAGAGGAAAGCCGTTACACATCCCTGCGAAACACTTTTGACACCTTGTAGAGTTGATGCCCTGGCCAATTGAGGCTGTTCTGAAGGCAAAACCAGGGGGTGCAACTCAATAGGAAGGTGTTCTTTATATAGTGTACCGGTCAAAAGTTTGGACACACCTACTCATGCCAGGGTTTTTCTTTATTTTTACCATTTCTACATTGTAGAATAATAGTGAAAACATCAAAACTATGAAACAACACATATGGAAACATGTAGTTACCAAAAAATTATTAAACAAATCAAAACATATTTAATATTATTCAAAGTATCATAGAGGAAGAGAAAAATCGAGAGGTTTCACTCTCGCCAAATCTGTCCAAAATGAGCCCAATGCGTTTCTATGGGCCTAAACTTGTCGCCTGCCTTACCGCCTTGAGACGGCTCCCATTGTTGGGACGACTCCCATTGTTGGGACGGCTCCCATTGTTGGGACGGCTCCCATTGTTGGGACGGCTCCCATTGTTGGGACGACTCCCATTGTTGGGACGACTCCCATTGTTGGGACGACTCCCATTGTTAGGTCAAAAACATAAGCATCTTATCATTATATACAGTTCTCTGATAGTATTTTCTGTTGGTCATGTCATTTTACTGTTTGTTTTTTTTGCCGTTTGTTGACCGGTTAAAGAGGGTCAGTTAGTCACCAGAAAAATTGTCCGAAATTTGCATCACTAGCTACAACCTCAGTGCATCATCCAAACCATTATATATTTGTTGCTCATTTGTTCGCTGCCTGGTCCCTAGGCTGTTTGGTCTGTGGTGAGGTCACGCTGTGAGGTTACCACCTGCCAGCACTACATTGTGTGGTATAGTTGCTGCTTCGTCAGTCTCTGTGCATGCCCCTATTCCCTATGGGGAGTGCAAGAGGCGTCACTACAGTCCCTGGTTCGAATACAGGCTGTATCACATCCGGCCGTGATTGGGAGTCGCACAATTGGCCCAGTGTCGTCCGGATTTGCCCGGGGTAGGCCGTCAATGTAAATAAGAATTTGCTCTAAACTGGCTTGCCTCATTAAATAAAGGTTACATTTAGTCCAGCCCCAAATGAATTAACACAATATTTATTGACTTGACGCTGCTGCATTATGAGAAAAGACAGGTGGAAGGTGGAAGAGGGGAAAAAAGAGAAGGTGAAGGCCGGGACACACATCCTTTCCTAGTCTCTCTCCCCTGAAACTGCTGACAAACAATCAGAGGGTGCGTCCAAGGGACCTGAGCATCTGCCTGCCAAAAACAGGGAAAAGTAAGCGTGAGAGAGGAGAAGAGGTGATTAATCCCCCTGCTCTCTCCTCTCCTGTCATCAGGAGTTCATTAGCCCCAGTGAGGGATGGAGGACTGCATTGTGCCCTTCACTGACACTGACCCTGCTTATCTCCTCTCCCTCCCTCACATTGACCTGGCAACCTCCCTGTTGATCTCCCTCCTCCTACCTACCTGTTCATCTCCACCTCTCCCTCCCTCGGACCTGGCAACCTCCCTGTTGATCTCCCTCCTCCTACCTACCTGTTCATCTCCACCTCTCCCTCCCTCACACGGACCTGGCAACCTCCCTGTTGATCTCCCTCCTCCTACCTACCTGTTCATCTCCACCTCTCCCTCCACTCACACGGACCTGCAACCTCCCCGTTTATCCCCTCTGCTTCACCTCACTCCATCTCCTCCCCTGCACTCACACGGACCTGCAACCTCCCCGTTTATCCCCCGTCTGCTTCACCTTACTCCATCTCCTCCCCTGCACTCACACGGACCTGCAACCTCCCCGTTTATCCCCCGTCTGCTTCACCTCACTCCATCTCCTCCCCTGCACTCACACGGACCTGGCTACCTCCCCGTTTATCTCCTCTCCCTCTCGTTCCCTCACTACACCCACCTACCTGTTTATCTCCCCCTCTCTTCCCATCCCCTCTCCTCACACTAACCTAGCTACCTCCCTGTTTATCTCCCCCTCTTTTCCACCTCTTCCTATCCCCTCTCCTCATACTAACCTAGCTACCTCCCTGTTTATCTCCCCCTTCCTCCTCCTGGCTACTGCCACTCACACCAGGAACCCAGCGAGCATCGGTCAGCATGTCCATCCATTTAAGTTTCCTGGTTGGACGCTTGTTGTGCTAACCTACCGTGAGGTGAACAAAGAGTTCAAACCTGGTAGAGAGATTATCGTTTATAATTCCTTTCAGTCTTAAAATGTGTCCTTGACTGTTTGTTACCGTTGGTGAATGAACACTACTTTTCGGGATGTTTATCCTTGTAAGGGTCAGCTTCGTGTTTATTAGCTGACAGCAGTAAATACAGAAACAAGCACAAAGCTTGGTGCTATTGAAAGACGACTTGCTTTACAAAGGCCACTGACTGGTGTAATCAAGCACTGCTGGCAAGCATGAAATGTACTGTTTTTCAAGCCTTTTCATGGGCCAGGAAACTAGAGTCTGGGTAATCTACCTGGCTTTGATGCAAGGTGAAAAGGGCAGGGGGAGAAAGTGAGCCTGACAACCACCAACTGTATCACCATCACCCTTCTAGAACAGGAAGGGGACTAGCATTCTATCCCAATGTCTTGTACATAGTTTGAATCCCTAGTTTAATGTATAGTGCAATATGTTTTACCATTCCATTCCTCCTGTATGATACCCTGCTTCACAATTTTATTTCAATAACAAGTCACCAGGCCAGGTGAAAGACATTCATCTCCTGGTGTTTCAGAGACGTCGTCCACCCGCAGCCGTCTGAACAGCAGAATCCCACTGAGACCTTGACAAGCTGTGTTATATGCATCCATTCCAGGCCACAGCAGGGTCATCCGCAGCAGAGAACACACACATATACACATGAATGCACATGCGCACAAACAGAGACTCAGGTCACAAAAAATGAAATTAAAATGAACAAAATACCACATTACGTCTTACTAATACACTGCTCAAAAAAATAAAGGGAACACTTAAACAACACAATGTAACTCCAAGTCAATCACACTTCTGTGAAATCAAACTGTCCACTTAGGAAGCAACACTGATTAACAATAAATTTCACCTGCTGTTGTGCAAATGGAATAGACAAAAGGTGGAAATTATAGGCAATTAGCAAGACACCCCCCAAAACAGGAATGATTCTGCAGGTGGTGACCACAGACCACTTCTCAGATCCTATGCTTCCTGGCTGATGTTTTGGTCACTTTTGAATGCTGGCGGTGTTCTCACTCTAGTGGTAGCATGAGACGGAGTCTACAACCCACACAAGTGGCTCAGGTAGTGCAGTTTGTCCAGGATGGCACATCAATACGAACTGTGGCAAAAAGGTTTGCTGTGTCTGTCAGCGTAGTGTCCAGAGCATGCAGGCGCTACCAGGAGACAGGCCAGTACATCAGGAGACGTGGAGGAGGCCGTAGGAGGGCAACAACCCAGCAGCAGGACCGCTACCTCCGCCTTTGTGCAAGGAGGTGCACTGCCAGCGCCCTGCAAAATTACCTCCAGCAGGCCACAGCCTTCTCTGTCAGATTGAACCACTTGCATGTGCGGTGTGCTTTTGACAACAGTGTTTTCCTACTAATTGCATTATAGAACAAACATAAGCGCAGCAATGCAGTAGGATACGCGCGAATGTGCGTTGTGTGCAAACTCAGCACGCATGTGTAGAAGGAGCGGTCAGAACGTGAGTGAGTGAGACAAGGAGGGAAAAGGGAATTTAGGCAGAAGAACTGTGTGATGCTTGCCTTGGTTTCTTTTTTGTTGTTCCCCGCAAATGCACATGTATAAATGGAACACTAGAGTCAAAGCAAATTAGAGTTGTCTTCAATAGAGCCCGACCGATAAATCGACCAATATTAGAAGTTGGCCAATATTTGCCTTTTACAGATGTATTTGTATCTACCGAAAAGGACCGATATAAAATGTGGAGAAAACACTTAGAAGAAAAGCCATTCATTAGCATTTCATTATTTGTCCTGAAGAGAGCGATCTCTACATGGCTATAAGCCTATCTTGCCTTGGCACTACAGCAAGATTGGACCAGTGGTCTGGATACTATCCACAAACGCAACCACCCCAGTCAGAAAAGAGAGTGAACTAACTGTTACTGCTATGGTGAGTGCGGAGCCGATAGAAGCTTGCCAGCTCAATAAAGTGCCAAAAAAGCACACTGGCCATATACTGTTGTGTGAAGTGTATTGGTAGGATGGGTGTCGTGACAAACAATGGATGCTATGCCCAAATCTGTAAAACAAGTGCCGTGTTAAGAACGTTCAACTTTGTGGTGATGTTAAAGTTCCAGCCCTTTAGTGAAGTCCACGAAATATGGTGTTATGTTTGCTCTTTGCAAAAGGTATTCCTCAAGCTATGTCATTCAAATATTTTCAGACGCACGAAAAAAACAGCAGTTACAATGTAGCGCTTCGAAACTATGTTTTGATATATGGGTTAATTGTCACTTGTCAGGGACTGGTCTGGTCCAAATTCACGTTTCGCCACCCCCATTTCCATGATGAGTGCTAGCCAGCTAACTAGCTATGTGAGAGTACTTGACGCTGTTCACTGAGGGTTAGTGCTATGTGGGATCCTTGGGACACCACTACGCTAAATCCGAACCATTTAAAAATGTCAACTTTTTTTATTTATATTTTGTTTAACGAGGGAAAGCACATTGAGACCTAGGTCTCATTTGCAAATGTGCCCTGGGAACAATGCAAAAACATTTTTTTACACAATTTAAAACAAAATTAAATAGCAAATATTATATATACATTTAAACAAAACAAACACATTTATCAATATAAAAATCCCTAGCCTTTCTCCTAAACTGACCCAGAGACAACACATCCAAATGAAACGTTACTTGGAGATCATTCCACATGACAGGGACCTGGTGGGAAAAGGCAGATTTACCCAACTCTGTGGATACATGTGGAGTCTCCAGCATTAACCAACCCTGTGATCTCGTGTTGTAATACGAGTTTCTGTATTTCAACAAATATGTTAAGTAAATTGGTAGTTTATTGAGTAAGGCTTTATAAACAAAAACAGAATAAGGAAGTGACCTACGTGTTTTTAGCGAGCTTCAATCAACTTTATGATAAAGGATGCAGTGGTGAGTGTCAAAACTGTCAGATGTTATTAAACAAAGTGCACTATGATAAATTGTGTCCAAGGGCTTAAAAACACTGGTAGCTGCATTCACTTATATAATATCACCATAATCTATAACAGGAATGAATGTAGACTGAATTATCAATTTTCTACTATTTAATAAAAGGCAAGCCCTATTCTTATAGAAGAAACAATTCTTAATTTCTTGACAAACTCGTCAAATCAAATCAAACTGTCACATGTGCCGAATAAAACACTGTGAAATGCTTACTTACAAGCCCTTAACCAACAGTGCAGTTCAAGAAGAGTTAAGAAAATATTTACCAAATAAACTAAAGTAAAAAATAATAAATAGTAGCACAATAATGAGGCTATATACAAGGGGTACCGGTACCGAGTCAATGTGCAGGGGTACAGTTTAGATGTCATTTGTACATGTAGGTAGGGGTGAAGTGACTATGCATAGATAATAAACAGCGAGAAGCAGCAGTGTCAAAATAATTGGAGGGGATGGGGTCAATGTAATAGTACGGTGGCCAGCTGATTAATTGTTCAGCAGTCTTATGGCCTGGAGGCAGAAGCTGTTGAGAAGCCTTTGGTCCTAGACTTGGCACTCCGGTACCGCTTGCCGTGCGGAAGCAGAGAAAGCAGTCTATGACTTGGGTAACTGGAGTCTCTGACAATTGTATGGGCTTTCCTCTGACACCGTCTATTATATAGGTCCTGGATTGCAGGAAGCTTGGCCCCAGTGAGGTACTGAGCCGTGCGCACTACCCTCTGTAGCACCTTACAGTCAGATGCCGAGCAGTTGCCATACCAGGCGGTGATGCAACCGGTCAGGATGCTCTCAATGGTGCAGCTGTGGAACTTTTTGAGGATTTGGGGACCCATGCCAAATCTTTTGAGTCTCCTGAGGGTTAACTTCTCTATGGTAGGTGAGACGCTAACGTCCCACCAGTCCAACATCTGGTGAAACTGCAGAGCTAACATTTTAAATACACCATTCATTGTATTAAACATTCTTGTAAATACATGTATCTTACATCATTTAAAAGATGAACGTCTTATTAATCCAGCCGCTGTGTCAGATTACAAAAAGGCTTTACTGCAAAAGCAAACATGCGATTTTCTGAGGACGGCGCCCCACATACAAGTATTACTAGCATTTTCAACCAAGCATTAGCGTCACGAAAGTCAGAAATAACAATAAAATAAATCACTTACCATTGTAGATCTTCCTCTGGTGGCAATGCCAAGTGTCCTAACTACACAGTGAATGTTCGTTTTGTTTGATAAAATCCATTTTTATAGCCTAACACGAAACATTTGTAAACCGGTTGCGTCGTGATTTCCGTCTCATTCAACCTTGGACGAAGCGTTCGTGGTAATTACACACATTAAAAAAACTTTATCCAGTCATGGTTGGTTTCATTGCAATCCTCTGGTTGTTACTAACACAACCATACATGATGGCTCTTTTCCCAGGACTTATTGACCGAAACAAACCGATTTGAAGACACCAATCAATGACCTCATTGCGCACCAATGGTAGATCTTGAAATCTAGCTTGGAAGATAGCCAATGAGCTGAGGTAAAAGGCAATATGTAATGGTTATACATTTGAAGACAAGCCTTTGTCGTAAACTCTGGCATAAAAGAGGTTCATTCGCCATTGCAAATCCTACTTGACGGAGCCACGAGTGTTACGCATAGCAGTACATATTCAATAGCATTTTCAACAAGTTTATATATTTAAATTATGGCGAATAAATCAGGAAAAGCTAAAACAAAAAGTCTAGGTATACAGATTTAACCCAAATTATAGAGGAAATTGATAGAGACAGCCCCCCATCTCACAGCTAGCCTCCAGGGAGCTGCTCATCCAGGAGCTTGCTAGCTACAACAAGTCCACTGCAGCACCTTCTGCTCCAACCAGTGGTGTTCACCTGCCCAGATTCATCTCTGCAGGCATGAATGTGCCTCAGGGCAAAAAGGGCACAGTAGAGATGTCGTTGTGCCCTTTGTCACAGGAAATGCCCCATCACCTGCACCACCTGTTCAGTAAGCCTCTGCTTTACAGGGTCCAGGTCATCTACAAAACCCTGCTAGGTAAAGTCCCCCCTTATCTCAGCTCGCTGGTCACCATAGCAGCACCTACCTGTAGCACGCGTTCCAGCAGGTATATCTCTCTGGTCACCCCCAAAACCAATTCTTCCTTTGGCCGCCTCTCCTTCCAGTTCTCTGCTGCCAATGACTGGAACGAACTACAAAAATCTCTGAAACTGGAAACACTTATTTCCCTCACTAGCTTTAAGCACCAGCTGTCAGAGCAGCTCATAGATTACTGCACCTGTACATAGCCCATCTATAATTCAGCCCAAACAACTACCTCTTTACCTACTGTATTTATTTATTTATTTAGCTCCTTTGCACCCCATTATTTATATCTCTACTTTGCACTTTCTTCCACTGCAAACCAACCATTCCAGTGTTTTTTACTTGCTATATTGTATTTACTTCGCCACCATGGCTTTTTTTTTTTTTATATATATATATATTTTGTTTGCCTTCACCTCCCTTATCTCACCTCACTTGCTCACATTGTATATAGACTTATTTTTCACTGTATTATTGACTGTATGTTTGTTTTACTCCATGTGTAACTATGTGTTGTTGTATGTGTCAAACTGCTTTGCTTTATCTTGGCCAGGTCGCAATTGTAAATGAGAACGTGTTCTCAATTTGCCTACCTGGTTAAATAAAGGTGAAATAAAATGTAAATAGTTACCCTTGTTATTTGTTTGTTCATTATTATTTATTTTTGTAATCATTTTTTTATTATATATATTTATTTATTTTTTTGGGGGGGGGGTAGAATAGCATTTATGTATTTTGTATATAGTTGTTTCCTTCAAAATGTATCACTGTGCCAATTTGGCCACTTGGGTACATTTGTGTGGGACACCTGGGTGATCTGTCTAAAACTTTGCTCAGCTATTGTTGCCATCTTATGTTCTTCATTCAAATCATCCACAGCATCCTATCTGTATGTTTGGCTGTTCTTGGCCATTTGACAGATGATGCAGCAACAATAAAAAACAGAAAACGTATGTTTATTTCCTTGTATTTTCTTCTAGCAGATCTATTGTGTTATATTCTCCTACATTCAATTCACATTTCCACAAAATTCAGAGTGTTTCCTTTCAAATGATACCAGGAATATGCAAATCCTTGCTTCTGGGCCTGAGCTACAGGCAGTTAGATTAGGGTATGTCGTTAGGCGGAAATTGAGAAGAAGGGGGGGTACCCCAAAGAAATTAAAGGTCTTGTCGTGCCCTCTTCACAACAGTTTTGGTGTGTTTAGACCATGATAGATAGTTGGTGATGTGGACACCAAGGAACTTGAAACTCTCGACCCGCTCCAATACAGCCCCGTTGATGTTAATGGAGGCCTGTTCGACCCGCCTTTTCCCGTAGTCCACGATCAGCTCCTTTGTCTTGCTCACATTGAGGGAGAGGTTGTTGTCCTGGCACCACATTGCCAGTTCTATGACCTCCTCCCTATACGCTGTCTCATCATTGTCAGTGATAAGGCCTACCACTGTTGTGCAATCAGCAAACTTAAATGATGGCGTTGGAGTCCTGTTTGGCCACGCAGTCGTGGGTGAACAGGGAGTACAGGAGGGGACTAAGTACACACCCCTGAGGGGCCACAGTGTTGAGGATCAGCGTGGCAGACATGTTGTTGCCTACCCTTACCACCTGGGGGCGGCCCGTCAGGAAGTCCAGGATCCAGTTGCAGAGGAAGGTGTTTAGTCCCAGGGTCCTTAGCTTAGTGATTAGTTTCATGGGCACTATGATGTTGAACGCTGAGCTGTAGTCAATGAACAGCATTCTCACATACACTACCATTCAAAAGTTTGGGGTCACCTAGAAATGTCCTTCATTTTGAAAGAAAAGCACATTCTTGGTTATTAAAATAGCGCCAATGTTGATATTCCATTTTTTTTATCTGCCGCTTCCAGCTACAATAGTCATTTACAATACTAACAAATGTCTACACTGTATTTCTGATCAATTTGATTTTAATGGACAAAACAAAGCTTTTCTTTCAAAAACAAGGACATTTCTAAGTGACCCCAAACTTTTGAACTGTAGTGTACATCGCCACCCCTTCTCTGCCGATCACATCTAAAAATGCTGTAATTAGCAATGTCAATGTCGTTATCCATGATCAAAATATTTAACCAAGTCTCTGATAAAACAAGAATGTCAGTGTTCGTGTCGTGCATCCAGATAAAGTCCATCTTTGACATCATACTTCGCACATTTAAAATGTAACAAACCCAGCCCTTTGCAAGACTTAAAAACAGCAGGGGTGTCCATATTTACCCTAACCAGGTTGTTATAAACTTGATCATTAAGTAAGTCAGGCACCCTAAACACAAGAGCCCATAGTGTAGGTGGTCGTCAGTGTAGTAGCTACAGCATCTGTGTACCCGGTGTCCGTACACCCTGAGGAAGATAGCGTCAGTGTGGAAGCTGCAGCATCTGCGTACCCGGTGTCCATACACCCTGAGGAAGACAGCGTCAGTGTAAAAGCTACAGCATCTGCGTACCCGGTGTCCATACACCCTGAGGAAGACAGCGTCAGTGTAAAAGCTACAGCATCTGCGTACCCGGTGTCCATACACCTTGAGGAAGACAGCGTCAGTGTAAAAGCTACAGCATCTGCGTACCCGGTGTCCGTACACCCTGAGGAAGACAGCGGAGACAGTGGCTCAAAACAATGAGAGTTTAATGTCACAACGCTGCAAGAAAAAAAATCAGAACGCTATGGTGCGTGTCGTCTCTTCCTCCTGGATCCAATCACACTCCATTCACGCCCTCCACAGGTAGAGCTGATAGCATCTGACTTTTGGCTAATTTCAGAAGGCCGTAAGGTGGGGAAATGCTCAAGATCCATGAAAGTTCCATTACAGTGGTCTCTTCGAAAAGAGGCATTAACAAATGCAGTTACACGCGAGGCGTCCTTATTCAAAATCAGACGCTCATCCAGAGCTTTAATTTCCTCAAGTAAAGTAATGATCTTCTTCTTGCAGCATTTTTTCCGTGGCATTTGACACAGGTGAAATTTTCAGAAACGTCCTTCACTGGGATGAGTGTTAACATGTCACATAAAATGCATTTAATGGCCTTATGGTCGGCGAAAGAGTCCGAGTTTTCACTGTTTTGTGTAGAAGCAGGAGAAAACCCTTTACTCAATTGAGCAATTTTGCTTGACATTTAAATGAGGGTATGGACGTCCTAAGGATCCCGGATAGCAAGGAACGTTCATCCAGGCAATGCTTGGGACGAGAGGCAGCGCTGTGCCGGATGCAAATTTTGTGATTGACGTTTTTCCTTTCAACTGACAAATACCAGGATTCAGTGGCTACAGCCTTAAAAATCGATGAAAACATAGTTAAATACCAATACATTGAAAATGTGTCCAATGTCGTTGTTTTCCAGCTCGATAACAGCTCAGTCTTCACATGCATTTTTTGGGCTGGACTCAGTAACACAATTTTTGAATAAAAAATCTTGTCGTTCTGGTGGTACTTACATTAATGTTATTTCCTCAAATTTAAGAAATCAGCTTTATTGCTATAATAATCAAAATATTGGCAGTTTTGGGTTATCTGAGAATATTTCCACTCCAAAATCAGATCCAAATATTCCATATTGGTCGAGCTCTAGTCTTCAATACAAAAGGTCATAATTTATTTTTCAGGCCAAGCCACAAAGCACATTGCACCAAACAGTTTTGCAGTATTTGAAAAAATAAATGTATTGGTGATGTCATAAGATCAAGCCAACAAGCCACCAGCCATTCCTATTCCTTCCCTTCTGCTTGGATGGCATCTCCCTCCTTGACACCCATCTCTCCCTGCAGCCCCCTTGTGTGTCCATAATGCCCCCCTATAAAAAAGCCATGCCTTACGTCCAAAGTGGCCATTGTGCCTTTGGGCTGAATATAATACACTGAACAAAAATAGAAACTCAACATGTAAATTGTTGGTCCCATGTTTCATGACCTGAAACAAAAAAAATCCCAGAAATGTTCCATGAGAACAAAAAGCTTGTTTCTCTAATATTTGGCACAAAATTGTTTATATCCCTGTTAGTGCGCATTTCTCTATTGCCAAAATAATCCTTCAACCTGACAGGTGTGGCATATCAAGAAGCTGATTAAACAGCATGATTATTACAGGTGCACTTTCTTCTGAAACTCATCAGTCTATTCTTGTTCTGAGAAATGAAGGCTATTCCATGTGAGAAATTGCCAAGAAATATCTTGTGCAACGCTGTGTACTACTCCTTTCACAGAACAGCGCAAACTGGCTCTAACCAGAACAGAAAGAGGAGTAGGACGCCTCGGTGCACAACTGAGCAAGAGCACAAGTAGATTAGTGTCTAGTTTGAGAAACAGACGCCTCACAAGTCCTCAACTGGCAGCTTCATTAAATAGTACCCGCAAAACACCAGTCTCAACGTCAACAGTGACAGGGCGACTCCGGGATGCTGGCCTTCTAGGCAGAGTTGCAAAGAAAAAGGCATATCTCAGACTGGCCAATAAAAATAAATGATTAAGATGGGCAAAAGAACACAGACAATGGACAAAGGAAGATTGGAAAAAAATATTATGGACAGAAGAATCAAAGTTTGAGGTGTTCGGATCACAAAGAAGAACATTCGTGAGACGCAGAAAAAATAAAAAGATGCTGGAGGAGTGCTTGACACTATCTGTCAAGCATGGTGGAGGCCATGTGATGGTCTGGGGGTGCTTTGGTGGTGGTAAAGTGGGAGATTTGTACAGGGTAAAAGGGATCTTGAAGAAGGAAGTCTATCACTCCATGTTGGAACGCCATGCCATACCCTATGGATGGCGCTTAATTGGAGCCAATTTCCTCCTACAACAGGACAAGGGCCCAAAGCACAGCTCCAAACCATGCAAGAACTATTTAGGGAAGAAGCAGTCAGATGGTATTCTGTCTAATGGAGTGGCCAGCGCAGTCACCGGATCGCAACCCTATTGAGCTGTTGTGGGATCAGCTTGACCGTATGGTACGTAAGAATTGCCCATCGAGCCAATACAACTTGTGGGAGGTGCTTCAGGAAGCATGGGATGAAATCTCTTCAGATTACCTCAACAAATTGACAACTAGAATGCACCAATGGTCTGCAAGGCTATAATTGTTGCAAATGGAGGATTCTTTGACAAAAGCAAAGTTTGAAGGGCACAATTATTATTTCAATAGAAAATCATTATTTATAACCTTGTCAACATGTTGACTATATTTCCTATTCATTTTGCAACTAATTTCATGTATGTTTTCATGGAAAACAAGGACATTTCTAAGTGACCCCAAACTTTTGAACGGTTATATATATATATATATATATATATATATATATATATACGTATATATAATTAAAAGTCTGGCTACATTTTCTGGCACCTCCCTCCTGTCTGGACATGACAAACTATAGCCAATACACATAGGCTATCACCTACACTTTGACATGTAGACTAATTATGGATCAACATTTACATACACTTAAGAGAATAGCTAGTGTTTTTCAGGTTTTAAAATCAATTTAATTAGCTATTTTGTTAATGGCCTTGGTGCCCTAGCAGATGGGTCTTGGTGCCCTGGCAGATTGGGCACCTTTTGAAGGCCTAATGGCCTTGACCCTAAAAATCACAAAATTCCAGTTTTGCTTGTAAACTGTACTGTTCTTTTCTAGGTAAGAATAGCTGGCCTCCAGGGAAAAATAGAGAATTGAGAGAGAGAGAGAGATTTGAGAGGGGGAGAGATTTGTGAGAGGGAGAGATTTGAGAGAGAGAGAGAGAGAGAGAGAGAGAGAGAGAGAGAGAGAGAGAGAGAGAGAGAGAGGAGAGAGAGAGAGAGAGAGAGAGAGAGAGACGTGCCCCCACACCATGACTCATCTCCTGTTTCATACCCAGCTGGAGGGTGGGTAGGAAGGGAGCTGTCACAACTGGGAACATTTAACAAGTCCCCAGATGATTCAGACTTAATTGATTCAAGGAAATAACCAGTTCAATTACATCTGTGCAATAAGAGAAACAGGATGGATTGTTATACTATTCTAATCATGGGAGCCGGTAATGGATTGTAAGCAACAATATTTTACTGGTTAGTTAGTTATTAAAGAGGACCATTATAGAGTAGCTATAAGGAATTACCTCAAGAACACATTTGAATGTAATGTATAAGAACTTAAATATCAATGGGAGCCCCCCACAACTGTCAAAGATATCAATGTGAGGCACCCTCAAGAATCAATGTGTAATTTGAACCCTGGAAATTCTCTATCCAAAATATATCTGACTATGAACATCAAGTTCTCATTTCTTAAAATGGGAACATCAAGATGCTGCTCTGTCCCTCTACTAACCATGCGCAGCAACAAATCTAGTCCCACCCCCTGTTCTATGGGCGCAGAGTTTCTGAAGGTAAACAAGAGCCACTCCCCCCTACAGTAGATCCGCACAGCACGCAGCGAGTGGCAGAGACGGAGATAAGAGTACTGAGCTTGTTCTAATTCTTAGATATATGCGTGCTTAGCCTTCCAAAATACCTCCCCTTTTTGGGAGCGTAATTCACATGCACGTGCGCCCCTAATTTCAAATCCACAATTGAGCGACAATGGATGGCAACAATAACTTTTGTCAAATGCAGTTTTATAACGCAATCATTATTACCAAAATTATCCTCCTCTATTGTAATATTTTCAACAGGCAGATAATTTTTGATCACATTAGCTAAGTGTATTTTCAGCGCCATACGTTGGCGTGCCGCGGTCCCTCCTCCCGCAAACATGCACACACTTGCATAAGTTGCCAATTATTTATTAGAATTAAACAAATAATTAAATAATGTATTTCACCGGCGAATGTAATTTAACAGCACCTCGGGAAAATCCCGCCACCAATAATTATTTAATAACAGCAGTGAACATGACCGCCCGTCTATAAATAATACTCGCTGCGTAGTTGGCGTTGCAAACATTGCTAGTGAACTGGGACCTGACATTTTCATATTTTATTCAATAAAAAAGTTGCAGTTGCATGATGTTCTACCCGTGCTCGCTATTTAGCTAGTTATCACAACCATTAGACCCATGCACACTACACATTTCCCTACCCGCTCTGGAAGTGCGTGCTTCTCACCCTGTGCTACATGCTACTGCATCGTACTGTACTTCTTGGGGGAAGCAAGAAACCAAAATCTAACCCACCTTTTTATCTTGATTGCAGTCAGGGTCGGGCTGCGAAACGTCCTCGACTCTGGACGATGGGCGATGATGAGAAATTACGATATAATTTGAAGCTAACCACATGTAGCTAGCGACAGTGAAATTCACGGTGGTCAAATTCCAGTGTAGCCAACTTACCCCTAGCTAGCGAGCTAGTTAGTTAGCCCCCTGACTATTCACGTTGGTGACAGGACTATGCCTGCGAGGCTGTATGGTGTTGACAGCACGTCAGATGCTCTCCCAAAAGTCAAAATAAAAAGTACCAATTGACAAATTTACTCCATGATAGTCTATCCGACAGTATAACATAATAGTCAACAAACCTGCGATGTCCGAATTCGCAGGTATCGGCTAAATGCAGTTAGCTACATTTAGCTGACTTTAGGAGTATATCATCCTTAAATCCAAATTATCTAGCTAGCTAGTTAACGTGCTTGCAAGATAGCCGCATCCAGCAAGTCCGTTCTACTGTACACTAGCTATGGTACAGCAAGGTAAGCTAACAAATATAATTTTGAAAGCCATGTCGCATTTCGAAAATAGTCCAAATCCAATGTGGTATCCCCCAGGTCCTGATTTATCATGGGAGTATGTTTTCCTCAAATCCAGTAGAAAAAAATGTATGCCTAATTTTCAAATAATGAGTCATGAAAGATAGCAAGCTGGCTAGTTTGGCATCGTTACACCTAAAAACATATAGCCTGCTCAGTCCTGCCCGCTCGCGTTCTTCTCTCTTGTGCGATTGCACTGGCGGGTGCGCAACCTTACAACAAAATAAGATCATACTTTAAACTCTTGGCGCCATATGAATGACGTATTTAAATTTGCTGTCCCTGAGAGACGATACTAATATCTTTAAAATGGCTTACTTTCGCCAAACATCATGCATAGACTACAACCTGAAATAGGAAAAAGGGATTATATTCTTCACCTGTCACTCTTTTGAAAGTGAAAGCTACCGTTAAATGGGCGGTTTGTTTGGGCGGGTTCATGATAGCAGCACAATAATCGAACATTTACAGAGACAACGTTGAAAAAAAACATACATTTCCTAAATAATATTGTTAACGTTAATATTTGTCTTCTTTTCATAATAATAAGACATTGAACAAACATATACTTGGAAATAAAGTTAGATCTACTTGCAAACGTTTTACTCAATATTCAATCCACTCCAATCCACGATGTAGGTTCACACATTGACAAAAGATAGACCTATCAATCCACCTCATTTACTACAATGACATGTAAATAAGGAGTGAGCTGTATTTTGTAGATCTACGGTGTAGGTTATTGTATCAAGTAGTAATCACACGCGCTTTCATGTGGCGAGCGCGCCTCCTACTTGCAGCTCCGGGGGCACCTGCAACAGCCAATGATGCATCGCAGGATTTTTACATCAATGCTTGTTGTGTTTCTGACATGTTTGGCACGCATTTCTAGAACAAAAAAATAAAATACAAATGGTACAGTTCTTTCTTTACGCATCTCATCCTCAGACTATCATCCAATGTTCATTCCCCATTGCCCCCCACTCCCCTTTCCCTCATGACCACTAATGAAAAATAACTTCATACCATATGTAGTTCATCATGAAACCCTATTCAGGAGACAAGGCGAAGAGGAGTGCGTTCAGAGGAGTATTGGGACACAGTTTCCAGTTTGACATTTTCGTCATCAGCACACACTATGCTGGCAGGTGCAGAAATCCACATTGCTATATCAGGGCCCATATCCTCAAAGTGTCTCAGAGAATGATTGCTGATCTAGGATCAGTTTGACCTTTTAGATCATAATGATTAAGATTAGATGTAGATGTATCACTCCTACTCTGAGACGCTTTTTGGATAGAGGACCTGGTGTCGCTCCATCAGTAATGGGGGAATGCTCTTTTACACAAAGTTAAATGAGGCTGTGAAGTACACCGGATTTTTATGGCACAGATTCAAATGTGCTGTAGCAGCCTTCCTGCCCCGCACCACAGGTGGGTTAAGTGCCTTGAAAAACATGCAATGCCTCTGTAACGGATGTGAAATGGCTAGCTAGTTAGCGGGTACGCGCTAGTAGCATTTCAATCAGTTACGTCACTTGCTCTGAGACTTAAGTAGTGTTGCCCCTTGCTCTGCAAGGGCCGCGGCTTTTGTGGAGCAATGGGTAACGACGCTTCGTGGGTGTCAGTTGTTGATGTGTGCAGAGGGTCCCTGGTTCGCGCCCGTGTCGGGGCGAGGGGACGGTTTAAAGTTATACTGTTACATTGATGCTGTTGACCCGGATCACTGGTTGCTGCGGAAAAGGAGGAGGTTGACAGGGGGGTGAGTGTAACGGATGTGAAATGGCTAGCTAGTTAGCGGGTACGCGCTAGTAGCATTTCAATCAGTTACGTCACTTGCTCTGAGACTTAAGTAGTGTTGCCCCTTGCTCTGCAAGGGCCGCGGCTTTTGTGGAGCAATGGGTAACGACGCTTCGTGGGTGTCAGTTGTTGATGTGTGCAGAGGGTCCCTGGTTCGCGCCCGTGTCGGGGCGAGGGGACGGTTTAAAGTTATACTGTTACACCTCTCCATGGCCGTTTGATTGTGTGCTCCATTACTGTCTACTGGACTCATTGTTTATTTAGCAGATATTCAGCCATGCTGCAATATATCTTGTGTGAGTCCCAAAATGGCACGTACCCTATTCCCTGTGTAGTGCACTACTTTTGACTCGGACCCATAGGGCTCTAGTCAAAAGTAGTACACTTTAAAGGGAATAGGGTGACAATTTATATACAAGACCCTCATAGGCAGGTCCCCCCTCACCCTCAGCTCACTCCTTAACATCTCCACTACCAATAGCAGCCTGCGCTCTGGTAGATGTATCACTCTGGTCATTCCAGAGCCAGCATTTGCTTTGGCCTTCGTTCATTCCAGTTTTTCTGCCGCCAACAACTGGAACGAGCTGCAAAAGACCCTCAGTCACATTCATCCCACCAGACTCCTTCAAAAATATATTAACTGAGGTGCTATCTGATCAATGTACCTGCTGATCATTAAGTCTGCTGTGTTGCCTTGGACTTTTCTGCTCTAACACACTATGAATATTTCTTATTGTTGTATATTTGATGAGGTTGGTGGCACCTTAATTGGGGAGTACTGACTCGGGGTAATGGCTGGAGCGGAATCGGTGGAATTCTATCAAATACATCAAACACATGGTTTCCAGGTGTTTGATTTCATTCCATTTACTCCGTTTCAGCCATTATTACGAGCCGTCCTCCCCTCAGCAGCCTCCACTGATTTGTATCTTTCCAACAGTCTTTCGATCAGGACAGGGCATCCAAATGTCACCTACCTACATCAATGCCACTGTATCTCCTGATGGTTAATATTGCAATAACCTACTTGTCGGGAGTGTAGACTTGGTGCCAATAACATCCCAATTCTGATAATTCAGAGATTATATAGGGTAATTTTCAGTCTGACAAACTGGGAGAGTGACAGACTGAAACACCTGCAGAAAGAAAAGTCATCATCAAATGAGGTTCATTATGGTCTAGACTGTCGACTCCTAAAATTATCTAGGCCATTCATTGATTACAGCTCTTTCATACTTGAAATCCCTATAGAGATCTTCAGCATAGCACTCTGCAGTATTTTATAATTATATGGTACAGGCCTAAAAAAAAACTGTGATTGAAAAGTGTGCAATGTTTTAAACTGAGATGTGAAGATGTTATCATTATCTCCTGAGGTAAAATAAGCTGAGCATCTATAAGAGACTTATCATCATCGGTATATAATTATAAAGCCATCATTTGTTTTCCTCTACAAGCCTAGCTGACTGTATACCTCTGATAATTGTCCCATTTGTGCGGCATTGACCTTGTTGTACAAAACATTTCAGGTTATGTCCCAAATGGAAACCTATCACCTTATATAGTGCTCTGCTTTTGACCGGGGATTTGGGATGCAAACCCAGTCAGTAGTATTGAAGCGGGGGGTAATCCTTCTTCCTTGGCTCATCACAAGCATGCTGCTGAAAAGGATACCTGTTGTCTCAATGGCTCCCAATTATAGTTTCTCCTGACTAAGCAAACATACATTAGATGACTCATCAAAAATATTTGTTGTGAAGCCTCTTGGAACAGTGTATTATGTCAGCATCAGTGTATATTTCATGCTGAGTGAGGGGGTGCGCTATGTTGTGCCTATAATTATAATGGTTTATTTCACTCTATAAAAGGGGAATCGTATGGGTTGGAAGCTACCCATATATAACATAACCAAGATTGCCAATATTTTGATTGAGATTGTAATGTATGCACCTCATTATATTTCAACCTCTGGGATTTCCCTTTGTAATGAATGCACAAACAGCTAGAAGCGTAAGTGGCAGAGGACATTGTGTTTTTCATATGTACATCTACATATACAGTATACTTAGCTCTGTGAGACTGCCTGTATAAATATGTATGGGTGCTATATGTAAGGGTGTGTGCAAACAAAGCATTTTGGAGTGCTTGCATTTAAACTGGGACTAGTCTTTCTTCCAGCTGGTTCTGTGGGTTTTGACATTTCTCTGATAAATCCCTTACAGCACTTTGCACTGCAAGTCATTTACAATACTTGACACTGCATAGATAATACAGAGAGGTGATGTTTGTAACACTTCACATTTTTGGGGTATACTTATAGTATAAGGATTTATAAAGGGTATAAGTAGTTTATAAGCTGTTAATTATTAGTAGATAGTTTATCCATCTGTAATCACTGGTTATACCATTTTGTGATTGTCATATTGGTGCTTGCCACTTATTTGTGGTTGATGATTCCTTCTGTTATTTTTTACTTTCTCAGGAAGATGTGAAAGAGCAGTAGTGCATTGTACTTTTACCTTGTGAATGGTGGTGTTAAAATATCTATACATGGTGAATTATACATTAAGGGGTAACCAACTAGGCCTACTCAGCAATACAAGTCCTACACACGTTTTATTACACTTTTGCCCCCATCCCCTATCTTGTTCCATTCATACTTGTCAGGGTGTTGTCCCAACCCGTTCATATAGACAGAGTTAGGTAGGGTGGTCTGTGAAACACCTTGTTGGCTTGCCCCTGGAATCTTACAGCATATCAATGACTTCGTGTCAAAACAAGCCCCCAAAGGCTCCTTCCTTAGAAATGATGGGAGTATTTCTCTCTGATCTTGTTCCAGGCATGTCTGTAAAGAAAGTGCCCCCTGGTTACATGAAGACAAGGCCAAAGAGGTGTCAGTATGTTCTTGGAGGGTTTCTATTCTACCCTGCCTTTGAAAAAAAGGCCTTTCTTTTTATGGGCAAGTAGCCTGGGGTACTTTTGGGTCGGGAGGATATCATATTTTATTTTTTTATATATCACAATGTTCATTTATAGTATCTTTATCTCTGTAGTGTCAAATGACAAAGAAGACTATAGCTTCTTACTGAATCTGGTGTTTCTCTGTCAAAGGGGTAAAGGAGTGATGTACGTCCATTAATTTTAGCATGTAAAACTTGGTGGGGCAAACTCCCCCCAAATTGTTTTTGATGCATGCCAGCAAATCCACTACTCAACATAACACAACACTAAACAATACACTAATTGCACTTTAACAGTGACAAATGGTGCACACAAAATGTTAGGGCCTACATAAAGCTGTCCCAACAGCAGAGTCCCAACATCAGTCCCCACACCTTACCACTGCTACACCTGGCTATCAGCGGAGTCTTGTCTGGCAGCGAAACAGTTAATTCAACCTAATTTTCTACCTTTAAAAAAATATAGCTGATATGGCTGACTTGCTTAAACAAATGTGGTTTCTACTGTTAATTGAGATGTACAAACTATAGCATAAGGGGACAACGAGTGGATAAGAAGCAATCCGTAATTTCGATTATGACGTTAATGAGCAAGCTAGGACAGACGTTGTCAATATAACTATTTGTTCAGCACTTTTGAAACATACAGCGACAGAATTAAGAACATGGGCTGTTCTTACAGTATTCTCCCTGTATACCAAGTCAGAACCATAGGATAAATAAAAGGGGCATATCAGCAGACAATGAAAGCTCTTAAAATATTTGATGATTACATTTCTCTAAAACAGGCTATAGGCTACATGTGCATCACCAAGTCAGAACAGTAAGCTAAATGATGATGGGAAAGTGGACCAAATTATTAGGGTGAGGCACATTGGTTACAAACAGCTTACTACCCAACATACACTTAGTATTACTTTCTTAGTTACAGTATACATATCTCCCTGGTATATTACATAATTTATGCAGCATCATACAAGACTCACCTTCTTCTCCTGTGTTCACTTGAACCGGAAGGAAGCACGGCGGCCCTGCGTGGGCAAATTTTGTCATCAAACTTTGTCGTCAAAGACTGGCATTCTCTGGATTTATGGTGCTTTCAAGACAACTGGGAACTCGGTTGAATCATAATGACGTCAGTGATCTTCAGGTCAGAGGTGTAGAAAGAGGCCAGAGTTCCGACTTGCAATTCCAAATTGGAGGACTGTTCAAAGCATATTCTCCCAGTCGGAGCTAATCTTTTTCTGAGTTCCCAGTTGTCTTGAACTCACTGAAGTCTGAGATTTCCCAGTTCCGAGTTTCCAGTTGTTTTGAGCCGCAGACTCGGTCTCGACCTTTGAGTCTTTAAAGACTCATCTCCTATGATTGAGTGTAGTCTGGCCCAGGGGTGTGAAGGTAAACAGAAAGGCACTGGAGCGACGAACCGCCCTTGCTGTCTCTGCCTGGCCAGTTCCCCTCTGTCCACTGGGATTCTCTGCCTCTAACCCTATTATGGGGGCTGAGTCACTGGCTTACTGGTGCTCTTCCATGCCGTCCCTAGGAGGGGGTTGAGTCACTGATGTGATCTTTCTGTCCAGGTTGGCACCCCTCCTCGGGTTCGTGCCGTGGGGAAGGTCTTCGTGGGCTATACTCGGCCTTGTCTCAGGTTAGTAGGTTGGTGGTTGAAAATATCCCTCTAGTGGTGTGGGGGCTGTGCTTTGGCAAAGTGGGTGGGGTTATATCCTGTCTGTTTGGCCCTGTCCGGCGGTATCGTCGGACAGGGCCACAGTGTCTCCCGACCCGATCCCGAAAGGTTCTGGCCTTTCTAGGGAGTTTTTCCTAGCCACCGTGCTTATACATCTGCATTGCTTGCTGTACAGCACTTTGTGCCATCGGCTGATGTAAAATGGGCTTAATAAATACATTTGATTGATTGATTGATTGAGCATGTCAGAAGTCATGCTGGATTGACAGCATGGCCAACATTGAATGTTTATCATTTTAAGCTTGGAAAAGAGACCCTTAAACTCAGACTTGGACCACTGTTATGAGAATTTTGTTATCAATGTTCATAAACTTCAATTAATCTACTCAGTCTGCAACCCAGAGTTTGTAAGATTCTGGGTGAATGAAACAGACAGATTTCCCAGCTTACAATAGTCAAAACGTTTATTCACGAGAACGTTCTAGTCCGTTGTACAAAAACATCAATTTTATACTGGCTCCTTACGCACATACCTTCACACACAAATCTTAAGCTACGCCTTGCTCAGACAGTCTGTGTTTTTCCACTATAAAGATACTGTACATTGTTTAATCTGCAACATGTTTCATAATTTTCTGCAAGCCTAACAGTTTCTCCCCTCCACGGGTGGAGACAGAATGTCCTGTAAGGAACACAGTATTACAACTCGTCTGTCGATAGCTCCTCTCATCATTTGTTTCCCACTTGCACTCTGCTTACCTACTAAAAAGGAACAAAAGGTCCTTGTTCTAATTCTGACTAAAACTACACACATCATCAGATTATAGTTTTATGATTCTAATAAATTTCATACAATTATATGGTTTCAGAGTGGAATTATTTAATCATTTTCTTTAACCATATAAATTCTTTTTTCAGTTGATTGTTGACTTAATTCATGATGGTGACTGCTAGCTTGATAGCTAAGATTTTGAAAGTATGATGTTGACATGACCAGTCCAATCAAAGCTGCTGTAGATATAACGTGATATGACGTCATTTTATCTGTGGCCAATGACCTTGAACCTTATTTGATGGGCATTTCTAATGTAACTCTATGGCAGCACCCAAGGGGCTTGAATTTTCAAGCTCTACCCGTAGATTTTGTGGTGACGTAGTATCCCCATTAATGACAGAACACTGAGCCAATCACGGTGCAACTAGAGAACATTACCAACCCCCACCACTACAGAAAACACTGAGCTAGGCTGAAACACCTGCATTTTGGAGCTGCCTTACTCAAGAAAGCAAAATATGTGGCTTTATTAACTCACAGATTATTTTTTTTACATTGTTCGCAAACTGATATTTGACATGTATTAATGCCAAAATAACATGCAAAACAAATGTATTTATTTATTTTTAAGCTAAACAGGTGGGGCTCAAAACCCACCTGCCCTGAATGACGGGTTGCAACTCTCTACTTCATAAACAGTATGCTTTAGAAGGCATAGATTATTATACCAGGTATGTTGAATAACAAATAATATCATTCACAAAAAATCTTAATCCAACCTACAAATATTCTCCTACTTTCTGTTGATACTCAGACTTGATGTTTCTCTTGCCACAACAAATTAGAATGTCACAATTCGTATGTGCCCTGTCATGCCAAATAATCTCCCCCAGCCAAAAAGTGTCCCCCCTGCGTCACAATGGGATTCGATAAACTATTAGAGTCCATTGCTACAGCAACGGTGTGATGACCTAATGATTATCATTTTGTCAAATTACATTCTTTTCATCATCGCTATGCAAACAAGGCTGATTTCCTCAACAATTTCGCTGTGTAAACAAGTTTTGTTTATGCTAATAAAATGAAAACATTACTTTGAACTACTTTTGAGTACCTTGTTAACATTACAACATGAAATCCATGTCTGAATCATTGCTACGTTTTGGAAATAGCAAAGAAAACGTGTAATCTGCTTGACACATTAAAGTTACTTACCTTCCAGATCAAAAAGTCTGCTAATTTCCACCTCATTCAGATAGGGTCAAAGATAGGGTCAAAGATAGGGTCAAAGTAGTGGAATGGGGTAGTGGATTTTTAATGAGTGTAGGGTTAGTTGGAAGGATGTATTGTTTTATTTTTTTCTATCACAAAGTACATGGATTTATACTATAGTCCAGTTGGGGGCGGTAATGCAACATATTGGATACCAACCGCCGTTAAACCCCACCGAAGAAGATACTTCCTTCATGGGTCCCGAGTTTAGAAGCAATGGCGGAGGCGGGAAGCATTGTGTGATTCTGTTGACGCAAGTAAAGTTGGTGAGAATGAGTGGATGGTGGTAAAGAAGAGTGGAGTAAAAAGGCTTGAAGTTGGAAATGAACAGCAGTTTATGGTTGGAGTGAGATTCATGAGCAATGATGTTTTTTTGGGTGACCGTTTGATTTCTCGAAGATGGTGAAGGATGACTGGGAAACGTGGAAATGGTCAGAGTGACCAGGAACGGTATGATGTTGATTTCATGTATCAAAAAGAGAAATCTCTGTGTGGCTTAACAAGCTATCGACGTATGATGTGGAAAGCTATGATTTTCAGAGTAGGGCACCGGTTAAAAGGTGTCATCGCTGGCATCTCGTTGGACATAGAGGCTGTGTGGTTTAGGGATAACATGCCAGGAGTGGTAGACGCACGTCGCTTGACCTGAATGATAGATGGAAAGAAGGAGGAAAGCCTATCGGTTTTACTGTCTTGATTAAATGGTGTTCCCGACTTATGTAAAACTTGGGTATGTGAGATATGCGGTGAGACCGTATGTACAGAAACCACTGCAGTGTTACAATTGTAAAACGTTTGGACACGTGGCAAGTGTTTGTTGAATTAATAAGAGTCTGAAGCACATTGCTGTAATTGTAATGGGCTAAAGGAGTGAGTAGAGATGAGATGGTAGTGGATGTCCCTGCAGTGAATGCTGTTCAGGAGAAGGATCCTGACACACTAAGGCCCAAATCAAACGAAAAGCATTATTTTACTAGCAAGATAGAATGCATGGTAGTGACCGAGAGAAAACAGAGGGCCTCAAGCATCAATGGCGTCACGCGCGCAAAGAGCTTCAAATTAGAAAGCAAGTCTTTTCTCACTTGTCCAAGCAACTTTGCGGGTTAGGTGGTTAACAGCCTAATATTGGCTATCAATGTAGCAAGAAACTAACTATAACTGGTTTTAGCTACATATGGCAAATTTAGAGTTCGTTTTTGTCAAGTTAAATGGGAAGAACATGACAGAAAGCCTCACAGAAGACGGCAGGCATGCTAACAAGAGCCAAAGCGGCATGGATACACAAGATGCCGTGAGTTCAAGCAAGAGAAAAGACAAGATGGACCAGGATGAGATCCTTGCAACCTCTTTACCTCAATTAAAAATCCACCGGAGAAAAAAGTGAGAGGACATTTCCATGTCTGAACTTTTCTCTGCAATCCAGACCCTGACTACTAAACAAGACACCGCATTCTCCAAAGTTTCCATCATAGAGTGGGCTACTAAAGAAACAACAAAGAAGATTTTGTGAGCGAGAACAAGGAAAAGATAAAGTTTCTAGAGAACGAGCTGAAGAAACTGCAATCCCAAAATAATGAGCTGTTGAGAATGTAGCTAAACTTCAATGGTACTCTCGCAGGTGGAATCTGAAAATCCAAGGCGTAAGAGAAATAGAGGGAGAAGACATTAGGGAAGCGGTCATCAATATCCTGGGAAAGGTGGCTCTGTGCATCAAAGACAAGCTAAGAGACGTGATCGATGTGATACATCAACTTACATTTACATTTAAGTCATTTAGCAGACGCTCTTATCCAGAGCGACTTACAAATTAGAAAGTTCATACATATTCATCCTGGTCCCCCCGTGGGAATTGAACCCTGGTCCCCCCGTGGGAATTGAACCCACAACCCTGGCGTTGCAAGCGCCATGCTCTACCAACTGAGCCACACGGGAAACAAAGGTCTGATGGACCCCCTCACAATGTCATCATGCGCTTCACTATGTGCCACTACATGGTCATCATCTGGAAAATTTTCCAGATGAGAAGAAGCTCCGCATCAAAGAGGCTCTGATACCGCAAGATCAGACTGCCAGGGGGAAACTGTGGCCACTTATACAGAAGGCTCGACAAGAGAGAAAGAAGGCTGGGTTCAAGGGCCCACACACATTCATCGAAGGAAGAAAAATGACTGGTTAACTCTGGTGACATGACATGAACCACACTTGAACTGTGAGTACTGCCAAGAGTGCTAAAAAAAGAAAAAAGGGTTTGTTTAGGTGATAATGCCTGAGAAGACAATGTTTGGATATATCCTCCGAACACCGGCTGAGGGCATTATCACTTTTATACAATGGGTTACCAACATTTTCAAATAATGATTAACATATTTTCATTAAAAACGTTATTGAGGGGCCTCCCGGGTGGCGCAGTGGTCTAGGGCTGCGCCACCAGAGGCTCTGGGTTCGCGCCCAGGCTCTGTCGCAGCCGGCCGCGACCGGGAGGTCCGTGGGGCGAAGCACAATTGGCCTAGCGTCGTCCGGGTTAGGGAGGGTTTGGCCAGTAGGGATATCCTTGTCTCATCGCGCTCCAGCGACTCCTGTGGCGGGCCGGTCGCAGTGCGTGCTAACCAAGGGGGCCAGGTGCACGGTGTTTCCTCCGACACATTGGTGCGGCTGGCTTCCGGGTTGGAGGTGCGCTGTGTTAAAAAGCAGTGCGGCTTGGTTGGGTTGTGCTTCGGAGGACGCATGGCTTTCGACCTTCGTCTCTCCCGAGCCCATACGGGAGTTGTAGCGATGAGACAAGATAGTAATTACTAGCGATTGGATACCACGAAAATTGGGGAGAAAAGGGGATAAAATGAAAAAAAATTAAAATAAAATGAAAAAAAAAACGTTATTGTGATGAATTTATTCATACTATTTCATCCTTCCACAAGATATTGTCCCGACACAAATCTAGGGTTGCTACCCAAGCCGGCTGGTCGTTCGTTCTATTGGTCCGGTTGCCAGAGACGTGACCCAGTCGTTCAGTCTTTTTGTTCTGTATCTATGGATGCAACCCAGCCGTTCGTTCTAAATGTTCTATTTCCATACTGGTTGGCAACCATCTTATTCCTTGCTTGCTAGCTAGCCAACTACGGCTAATTTACTGTCACGTCAAACAGTACAGACAGAATAACAACAGTAGCTGCATTTGCATTTGTTTAAGCTGTTTTCTAGTGACATTTATTTGGATACATTCAAAGCAATGAGCTAATGAGGCGTCCTTTTGCCTGGCATAGAAAATGTGCTCTCTCGTCAGGACACTGTTGTTCAGAGGAGCTAGCCAACAACAAAGCTAACACAATAACTTAAAAAACACAGCTAACAAAATAACTTCAAACTGAAGCTGGAAAGACTGCAAACTAGCTGCACTTCGTTTGACCTTTTTTCATATTACCTTTTTTTATATATATCCATAAAACTGATGTACGCTGATTCATGATTTAGACTGGCTGAGAAATGCTGCCTGTCTGCCTGTCTGCCTGTCTGTCTCATCCCGACTCCCGAAAGGTGCATTACTACTGGACAACTGGAGATCGAATTTGAATATTGAAACAATGTTGCAAATGTCAAGAGACAGCATGGTTTATATAAATCTCTGCTGTTGAAAAATAAATGTTAGTCTAAAAGAAATGTGAGATAATGTCTAGATGCTATTTATAGTGGAGATCGAGTTTATAAATTGCTTGGCTGGGCTGATGAGACTGCGCAGTCAGATGGAACAGAGTGTAACGAAACTCTAGTTCTTCCTCCTCCTCGGACGAGGAGAGGAGATAGGGATTGGAAGACCAATTTGCAGCGAGGTATGATGACATAATGAATTTTATTTACAATACGAAACTAAACACACGAAGAACACTTGATAATTACAAAACAACAAACGAACGTAGACTGACCTAAAACATAATTCCAAGATGGCGTAGCAGTGTAGACGTCTTTGTCCTGTCGTGTCCCGTGTCCCTTGTATATATCTTTTTACATCTTTTTCTTCGCATATCTTTTTAAAAATATTTTCTTAAACCTTAACTTCTACTCTCCTGCAACCCGCCTCACCCATTGTGGCGTGGATCTGCTTTTTTCTAAAGTATTTCTATTTACTTCTGATCTGGAATCCATCAACTAAAGATAGCCAGCTAACCACCTACCAGCTATCAGTTAGCAAACCATTGCTAGCGGTCATCAGCTAACCTTTAGCTCGGAAAGCTCTCGCTAGTTCGAACAACGTGACTAAAACCAGAGCATAACGGACCTATTTCTCTCCATATCCCCGGATTCCTACCGCAAACTCTGAACATTTTCATCTGGATCTTCGCAACTAGCTAACCACAATCCCGGGTGACCACTCCTGGCTAGCGTTTCCATCCCGGAGCAAGCACCAATTAGCCTGAAGCTAGCCCGCCTAGGGCTCCTGTGCTACCACTGAAGCCCACTCCTGGGCTACAATATCCGGACCCCTTTACTGCCGGTACGGAGCACGGAACCCCGCGAATCCTCTACGACTGGAATACCGACATAATCTGCCCGAGGACTCCAACAGGCCCCTCAGGCGTGACGCCCGCTGAAGGCCCATTCTGCTAACCTACTAACCTACCTACCTGCCTGCCCCGGTCTGCTAACTGCTAGCTTATCTTGCAGCTAGCGCAGCCAGGAAGCTAGCACCAGTTAGCAAACACAATTCTACAATTCACAACCTCTCTTTCGCCATCGCCATCCGGCTTGGATTCTCTGTCGACACGACCACGTCTGGTCTGCAGACGAATACCCCATCCGCTGTGCCCTCAACCGGCCTCCGTCTGAGCAGACCCCCTCCGTCTGAGCAGACCACCCCCCGGGCTACTAACTTTAAACGCGTGCTAGCTTAGTGGAGGCCTCACTGCTCCATCTACGGCTGCCCCCTGGACACTATGATCACTTGGCTACATAGCTGATGCCTGCTTGACTGTCCATTAATTCACGGTACTCCATTCTGTTTATTTGTGTTTTATCTGTCGGCTCTGTGCTTTAACTCAGGATCTGTGTGTAGTTAATCCGACCCTCTCTGCCTAGTCGTCGCCATTTTTACCTTCTGTTGCTGTGTTAGCTGACTAGCTGCTGTTATCTCACCTGTTGTTTTAGCTAGCTCTCCCAATCAAGACCTGCAATCACTTTATGCCTTATTGTATGTCTCTCTCAAATATCAATATGCCTTGCATACTGTTGTTCAGGCTAGTTATCATTGTTTTGGTTTGCAATGGACCCCGTAGTTCCACTCTCCGTACCTCTGATACCTCCTTTGTCCCACCCCCCACACATGCGGTGACCTCACCCATTGAGACCAGCATGTCCAGAGATACAACCTCTAGTATCATCACCCAGTGCATGGGCTTGCCTCCGCTGTACCCGTGTCCCACCATACCCTGGTCTGCACATTATGCCCAGAATCTATTCTACCACGCCCATAAATCTGCTCCTTTTATTCCTTGTCCCCAACGCTCTAGGCGACCAGTTTTGATAGCCTTTAGCCGCACCCTCATCCTACTACTCCTCTGTTCCTCGGGTGATGTGGAGGTAAACCCAGGCCCTGCATGTCCCCAGTCACCCTCATTTGTTGACTTCTGTGATCGAAAAAGCCTTGGCCTCATGCATGTCAACATCAGAAGCCTCCTCCCTAAGTTTGCCTTACTCACCACTTTAGCACACTCTGCCAACCCTGATGTCCTTGCCGTGTCCGAATCCTGGCTTAGGAAGGCCACAAAAACTCTGAGATTTCCATACCCAACTATAACACTTTCCGTCAAGATAGAACTGCCAAAGGGGGAGGAGTTGCAATCTACTGCAGAGATAGCCTGCAAAGTTCTGTCATACTTTCCAGGTCTATGCCCAAACAGTTCGAACTTCTAATTTTAAAAATTAATCTCTCCAGAAATAAGTCTCTCACTGTTGCCGCCTGCTACCGACCCCCCTCAGCTCCCAGCTGTGCCCTGGACACCATCTGTGAATTGATCGCTCCCCATCTAGCTTCAGAGTTTGTCCTGTTAGGTGACCTAAACTGGGATATGCTTAACACCCCGGCAGTCCTACAATCTAAGCTTGATGCCCTCAATCTCACACAAATCATCAAGGAACCCACCAGGTACAACCCTAAATCCGTAAACATGGGCACCCTAATAGACATTATCCTGACCAACTTGCCCTCCAAATACACCTCTGCTGTCTTCAATCAAGATCTCAGCGATCACTGCCTCATTGCCTGTATCCGCCACGGGTCCGCGGTCAAACGACCACCCCTCATCACTGTCAAACGCTCCCTAAAACACTTCTGCGAGCAGGCCTTTCTAATCGACCTGGCCCGGGTACCCTGGAAGGATATTGACCTCATCCCGTCAGTTGAGGATGCCTGGTCATTCTTTAAAAGTTACTTCCTCACCATATTAGACAAGTATGCTCCATTCAAAAAAAATGCAGAACCAAGAACAGATATAGCCCTTGGTTCACTCCAGACCTGACTGCCCTCGACCAGCACAAAAACATCCTGTGGCGAACTGCAATAGTATCGAAGAGCCCCCGCGATATGCAACTGTTCAGGGAAGTCAGGAACCAATACACGCAGTCAGTCAGGAAAGCAAAGGCCATCTTTTTCAAGCAGAAATTTGCATCCTGTAGCTCTAACTCCAAAAAGTTCTGGGATACTGTAAAGTCCATGGAAAACAAGAGCACCTCCTCCCAGCTGCCCACTGCACTGAGGCTAGATAACACGGTCACCACTGATAAGTCCGTGATAATTGAAAACTTCAACAAACATTTCTCAATGGCTGGCCATGCCTTCCTCCTGGCGACTCCAACCTTGGCCAACAGCCCCGCCCCCCCCGCTGCTACTCGCCCAAGCCTCCCCAGCTTCTCCTTTACCCATATCCAGATAGCAGATGTTCTGAAAGAGCTGGAAAACCTGGACCCATACAAATCAGCTGGGCTTGACAATCTGGACCCCCTATTTCTGAAACTGTCCGCCGCCATTGTCGCACCCCCTATTACCAGCCTGTTCAACCTCTCCTTCGTATCATCTGAGATCCCCAAGGATTGGAAAGCTGCCGCGGTCATCCCCCTCTTCAAAGGGGGAGACACCCTGGACCCAAACTGTTACAGACCTATATCCATCCTGCCCTGCCTAGCTAAGGTCTTCGAAAGCCAAGTCAACAAACAGATCACTGACCATCTCGAATCCCACCGTACCTTCTCCGCTGTGCAATCCGGTTTCCGAGCCGGTCACGGGTGCACCTCAGCCATGCTCAAGGTAATAAACGATATCATAACCGCCATCGATAAAAGACATTACTGTGCAGCCGTCTTCATCGACCTGGCCAAGGCTTTCGACTCTGTCAATCACCATATTCTTATCGGCAGACTCAATAGCCTCGGTTTTTCTAATGACTGCCTTGCCTGGTTCGCCAACTACTTTGCAGAAAGAGTTCAGTGTGTCAAATCGGAGGGCATGTTGTCCGGTCCTCTGGCAGTCTCTATGGGGGTACCACAGGGTTCAATTCTCGGGCCGACTCTTTTCTCTGTATACATCAATGATGTTGCTCTTGCTGCGGGCGATTCCCTGATCCACCTCTACGCAGACGACACCATTCTGTATACTTCCGGCCCTTCCCTGGACACTGTGCTATCTAACCTCCAAACGAGCTTCAATGCCATACAACACTCCTTCCGTGGCCTCCAACTGCTCTTAAACGCTAGTAAAACCAAATGCATGCTTTTCAACCGTTCGCTGCCTGCACCCGCACGCCCGACTAGCATCACCACCCTGGACGGTTCCGACCTAGAATATGTGGACATCTATAAGTACCTAGGTGTCTGGCTAGACTGCAAACTCTCCTTCCAGACTCATATCAAACATCTCCAATCCAAAATCAAATCTAGAGTCGGCTTTCTATTCCGCAACAAAGCCTCCTTCACTCACGCCGCCAAACTTACCCTAGTAAAACTGACTATCCTACCGATCCTCGACTTCGGCGATGTCATCTACAAAATAGCTTCCAATACTCTACTCAGCAAACTGGATGCAGTTTATCACAGTGCCATCCGTTTTGTTACTAAAGCACCTTATACGACCCACCACTGCGACCTGTATGCCCTAGTCGGCTGGCCCTCGCTACATGTTCGTCGTCAGACCCACTGGCTCCAGGTCATCTACAAGGCTATGCTAGGTAAAGTGCCGCCTTATCTCAGTTCACTGGTCACGATGGCTACACCCACCCGTAGCACGCGCTCCAGCAGGTATATCTCACTGATCATCCCTAAAGCCAAAACCTCATTTGGACGCCTTTCCTTCCAGTTCTCTGCTGCCTGCGACTGGAACGAATTGCAAAAATCTCTGAAGGTGGAGACTTTTATCTCCCTCAACAACTTTAAAAATCTGCTATCCGAGCAGCTAACCGATCGCTGCAGCTGTACATAGTCCATCTGTAAACTACCCACCCAATTTACCTACCTCACCCCCGTACTGCTTTTATTTATTTACTTTTCTGCTCTTTTGCACACCAGTATCTCTTCTTGCACATGATCATCTGATGATTTATCACTCCAGTGTTAATCTGCTAAATTGTAATTATTCGATTTATTGCCTACCTCATGCCTTTTGCACACATTGTATATAGATTCTCTTTTTTCTACCATGTTATTGACTTGTTTATTGTTTACTCCATGTGTAACTCTGTGTTGTTGTCTGTTCACACTGCTATGCTTTATCTTGGCCAGGTCGCAGTTGCAAATGAGAACTTGTTCTCAACTAGCCTACCTGGTTAAATAAAGGTGAAATAAAATAAAAATAAAAATAAAAAACATGTGAACTTACATATAACGAAGAACGCACGAACAGGTACACGACTACAAACAAACGATACAGTCCCGTGTGGTAACATATACGCACACAGGAGACAACCACCCACAACAAACAATGTGAAACAACCTCCCTATGTATGTCTCTCAATCAGAGGAAAACGAAAACACCTGCCTCTGATTGAGAGCCATACAAGGTCAATTAATCCTGACACTTAACAAGGAACAAACACAGAGAATGCCCACCCAGCTCACGTCCTGACCAACAAAACAAAGCTATACAAAAGGAAAACAAGGTCAGGAACGTGACACAGAGTAAATACGCATTTTAACGTCATAGATTTAGCCAGTGGTAACTTGTGGAATAGACCCTGGCTGGAATGCAGTTTTAACCAATCAGCATTCAGGATTAGACCCACCCGTTGTATAATATACTGTTAACCACCGCTGCCTCAGTTGAGCATAGTTTTCTGTCGGAGTAAACCTCTCAAGGTTTACTGTTTGTTTTATTGTTCACATAACTACATCTGTTGTCTAGTTTGTGTCTTTCTTTTTTATGCAGGAGTTTGTTTTCAACTCAATATTTCAACTCAATATTGTTAGCCTGAATGCTAGGGGTTTGAGAGATCGTACAAAAAGGAAAGCCTTATTTTCATATTGTAAATGCAGTAACGCAGATTGTGTCCTTCTTCATGAAAGTAATTTGTGTGAAAGTGACTTGAAATTTGGAAGTCCTAGTGGGAAGACATGGCCTATCTCAGTCATGGAGCAAATCATTCCGTTGATGTTTTTGACACTTATCCACAAGTTTAAGGGCGACATTCTAGAATCCACATCTTCACAGGATTGGAGATGGGTCATAGTAACTGTTAAACTTGACAATACTATTTTCATCATCTGTCATGTTAACTCTCAACTCACATGCTCCAAATAAGACCCTTTTTGCCCAACTTACCAGAAAACACCTGATGACTCTGCTGACTTGTTTTCCTCCTAGAATCAATGCTCTCAAAATAGCAATACCATCACAACATTATGCAAGGATCTCTCTGTTGATGATGCCTGGCGTTATTTGTTGATGATGCCTGGCGTTATTTGTTGAATGATGCCTGCCTTTATTTGTTGATGATGCCTGCCGTTATTTGTTGATGATGCCTGCCGTTATTTGTTGATGTTGCCTGGCGTTATTGTCACGTTCTGACCTTTATTTTCCTTTGTTTTGTCTTTAGTTAGTATGGTCAGGGCGTGAGTTGGGGTGGACAGTTCTATGTTGTCTGTTTCTATGTGGGGTTTTCTAGTTTGGCCTGACATGGTTCTCTTTTCTCCCCAATTTTCGTGGTATCCAATCGCTAGTAATTACTATCTTGTCTCATCGCTACAACTCCCGTACGGGCTCGGGAGAGACGAAGGTCGAAAGCCATGCGTCCTCCGAAGCACAACCCAACCTAGCCGCACTGCTTCTTTAACACAGCGCGCCTCCAACCCGGAAGCCAGCCGCACCAATGTGTCGGAGGAAACACCGTGTACCTGTCCCCCTTGGTTAGCGCGCACTGCGCCCGGCCCGCCACAGGAGTCGCTGGAGCGCGATGAGACAAGGATATCCCTACCGGCCAAACCCACCCTAACCCGGACGACGCTAGCCCAATTGTGCGTCGCCCCACGGACCTCCCGGTCGCGGCCGGCTGCGACAGAGCCTGGGCGCGAACCCAGAGCCTCTGGTGGCGCAGTTAGCACTGCGATGCAGTGCCCTAGACCACTGCGCCACCCGGGAGGCCCTCTGACATGGTTCTCAATCAGAGGCAGGTGTTTTGTGTTGTCTCTGATTGGGAACCATATTTAGGTAGTCTGTTTTGTATTGTGGGTTGTGGGTTATTGTCTATGTCTTTACGTAAGTTGCCTGTGTCTGCACTTGTCGTAGTATAGCTTCACGTTCGTTCGTTTGTTGTTTTGTTAGTTTGTCAAGTGTTCTTCGTTTCGTCTTCGTTAAATAAATTCAAGTATGTATTCAAACCACGCTGCGCTTTGGTCCGATCCTTGCTCCTCCTCAGATGAGGAGGATTACGACGTTCGTGACAGTTATTTGTTGATGATGCCTGGCGTTATTTGTTGATGATGCCTGGTGTTATTTCAATCCGGGTGCAAAGGGTTATACCTGGACCAACAAAACTATGTCACGAATATCTAGAGTAGATTTATTCCTAATTTCCCCATTTGATACAATTTGTTACAGATGTAGATGATCAATTGACTCCCCTTTCTGATCATCATTTGATTTCCCAGAATTTACAAGCTGCTAATAAAATCTAAAGGTATTCAAGGATTTTGGAAATTAAACAACACACTTCTTAAAGACCCTATTTTCATTGGAAACATAAAATCGTTAGCCAAAGATATTTTTGCAAGAAAAGACTTGGATCATGGAAGTAGATGGGAATTGTAGCCATTAAATGTGCCATAGAGATGAAGGACCTGAAGAACCTTAGAGAAAAAGCTTTGATGAGCAAGCTTGACAGTTTTCTGAAGAAAGATAATCTATCTTAAGAAGAAGAGTCTGTATTTCAAACTTTACACCTAGAGTTAGAACAGTTTTACACAGATCTGGCAAAGGATAACTTTGTCAGATCGAGAGCTAAGTGGATTGAAGAAGGGAAAGAAACACCAGTTATTTCTTTGCACTTGAAAAGAGAATCTACAAAAGAAAATCTATAACGGCACTCAAAATGAATGCTGTATTTTGCAAAGATCCCATTATAATATCAACATTTGTCAATCCCTTTTATGAAAACCTTTACAACTCACAATTTCAGGAAGATGGTTGTGAAAGCTAAATTTGCCACATTCAGAATTATGTCCCTGTAATTGAGGATGATTTCCATTCAGTTTGAGAATCACCTGTGTCAATCGAAGAAATTAGAGAGGCTCTGAATTCAATGAAAAAAGGTAAATCACCTGGCTCTGATGGCCTGTCAGTTGAATTCTATAGGCAGTTTTGGGAGTTACAAGAAAACCCTGTTATTTTTCACGTTTCTAGATTGCCTTGAAAATGAGGAAATGGTCTCCAAAATGAAACAGGGCCTTATTTCACTGATTCTGAAGACCTTTCTCTCATTGACAATTGTAGACCAATTACTTTTAAAAATATTGATTACAAATTGATGCTCTGGCTTATGCCAAAAAAAGAAAGAAATTAATAGATGCCATTATAAATGAGACTCAAACAGGATTTATGAATGGCCGTCACATAAGTTCCAACATCTGTTTAGTCTTGGACCTTCTAAATTATTCAGATGCAATTGACTTATTTATTTTTGGACTTCTTTAAAGCCTTTGACACAATTAAACGTGAATTTCTCTTTCGGTCTCTTAAACGTTTTGGTTTCGGTGAAAATTTTATCAAAGTCATTCGCATGTTTTACAAAGATATGAATAGTTCTGTGGTACTAAACCTTAATACATCCAAAAGATTCAGTATCAACAGAAGTGTACGACAGGGATGCCCAATTTTGCCATTTTTATTAATTCAGATAGTGGAACTTCTGTCTCTACATATTCTGAATAATGCAAATCTCCATGGCTTTTCCATTTTTAACAGAGAAATCAAAATGTTTCAACTGGCTGATGATACTACTCTTTTTTTTAAAGACAAAGACCATGCCCTTAATACTACCACTGTATTCTCTATTGCATCTGAATTAAAACTGAATGTTTCTAAATGTGAAATCTTGTGTTTATATGACTCTGATGATAAAGAAATGTTCCTATAAAGGACTGTGTATTTAGAAATAAATCCATCAGAAGACCACTTAGTCAGACAACATTCATTTCTCTTGTAAAATTAAGAAAACCAAGAATATATTTAATGATTGGCTACAATGGGATCTAGTCTCGGGAGAGTGCTTCTGTCCAAGGCAGAGGGACTGTCTCGCTTTGTGTACACCTCTATCTTTATTTGTAAATCCCTCTACCTGTAAAGAGATTAACAAGACCTTTCTTGACTTCATCTGGAAAAATAAGTCTCACAAACTAAAAAAGTCAGTCCTCTCAATTAAAAGATCTGAATGAGGTCTGGAAGTGTTGGATTTTGTTGACATAAATAACACTTTCAAGATCAATTGGTTTAAAAGAAGTTTGGTCAATACAGAATCAATTTGGTATTTCATTCCAAACAACGTCTTAAATTGGGAGATCTTCCATTTTAAGTGAAATGTAATTATATTCCTGAAAGATTACCCGCTAATTGGCTTGGTATCACCATCAAGCTTTAAGCTTTAATGTCCTGGAAAATGTTTCCTGCACAACTTTTCCCCACATAAAGCTCTTTTGTGTAATATTGCAGACATAACTGTAAGGAATAAGTCATTGTTCTACCCTAGCTGACATGAGAGGAATATTGACTTTGTTCTTGATATTTTCGACAACAGGGGTAATATTCTTTCATATGAACAATTTATAACATTGAATGAGTTTCCAATACCTTTCAGAGAGTTCATTTCAGAGCTTATCCAGAACTCAGCTTGGAAGGAGTGGGCTAACTTAAGAATTCTTGTTGTAACAAATACACAAGACAAGTTTTATGCCTGGACGAAAAATGTTCTGAAACATGCTTATTCCTGACATTGTCTGGAAATTTTTGGGGTTGATGCCTTACAAATATTGTATACCAAACAAATTTAAGGAAGTGTGTCACGCCCTGACCATAGAGAGCCCTTGTTTGTCTATGGTGTAGTACACAGGTGTCAAACTCATTCCACGGGGGGCCGAGTGTCTGCGGGTTTTCGCTCCTCCCTTACACTTGATTGATGAATTAACGTCACTAATTAGTTAGGAACTCCCCACACCTGGTTGTCTAGGGCTTTATTGAAAGGAAAAAACAAAAACCTGCAGACACTAGGCCCTCCGTGGAATGAGTTTGACACCCCTGGTGTAGTAGGTCAGGGCGTGACTAGGGGGTATTCTAGTTGATAATTTCTATGTTGTGTTCTAGTTTATATTTTCTATGTTGGTGTTTTGTATGATTCCCAATTAGAGGCAGCTGGTAATCGTTGTCTCTAATTGGGGATCATATTTAAGTAGCTATTTTTCCCACCTGTGTTTGTGGATATTGTTTTGTGTTTGTGCATGTCCACCACCACATAGTCACGTTTAGTTGTTCGTTTATTGATATATTTTGTTTTGTTTAAGTTTCTCTTTGAATTAAATATGTGGCACTCAACATCCGCTGCGCCTTGGTCCCGTTCTTACTACAGCCGTGACAAAGTGCCCTGTAAGATTCTACATAAGATATATCCATGTAAGTCTATGTTGTTCAAATTTGTTGATACTGCATCCAAAAAAAGGTGAAAATCTTACACTTCTATTAAATTAAAACTAATAGGTTTTTGGGAAAACCTTGCAGCATACTTATTTACCTTTATGAACACTACCCATGTTTTTGACATGAAGGATACATGTTACTATTGCAATGATAACAAGACCATTGAAATTGTGATAAAAAAAAAAAAAAAAATCCCAAATACATTATACACACATCAATTTTGTATAATAAAATAAAAAACATAAAGCTACAAAAAACATAAAAAAAGCATTGGGGTGGAAAATGCATAGGTCATTTGCTATGCTTATTTGACTAGCAAAAGATGTAGTTTAATGTATTGGGCAGTAAACTAAGGTTTCGGTCAAATAGGCTATATATTTTTTTTACAAAACTGCTACCATGTTGTGCTTCTGCCATGTGTTGCTACTACGTTGTCATGTTGTGCTGCTACCATGCTGTGTTATGTTGCTGCTATGCTGTTTTCTTAGGTCTCGCTTTATGTGTTTTGTCCTGCCTTTTGGTAGGCCGTCATTGTAAATAAGAATGTGTTCTTAACTGACTTGCCTAGTCAAATAAAGGTTAAATAAAAAAATTACAAAAATGCAGCCTACCTGTGATTTCGATTGCATATAGCCTAGGGCAAGCTAGGCTGGAAAACTAGAGGACTCCGATTTCAAGAGGGAATTCTGTTATGTAGAAAGAATGAGACAAACGTAGTTATTTAGAAACTGCTCGGGTGTACAGTGCATTCGGAAAGTATTCAGACCCCTTGACTTTTTCCACATTTTGTTACGTTACAGACTTTCTAAAATTGATATTTTTTTTAAATAAAAAACATCAATCTACACACAATGCCTCAATGACAAAACAAAGCATTTTTTTGCTATTAAATAAACTGAAATATCACATTTATATAAATATTTAGACCCTTTACTCAGTACTTTGAAGCACCTATGGCAGCGTATACAGCCTCGAGTCTTCTTGGGTATGACGCTACAAGCTTGGCACACCTGTTTTTTGGGGGTTTCTCCCATTCTTCTCTGCAGATCCTCTCAAGCTCTGTCAGGTTGGATGGGGTGCGTTGCTGCACAGCTATTTTCAGGTCTCTCCAGAAAAGTGTGATCGGGTTGAAGTCTGGGCTCTGGCTGGTCCACTCAAGGACATTCAGAGATTTGTCCTGAAGCCACTCCTGCGTTGTCTTGGCTGTGTGCTTAGGGTCGTTGTCCTGTTGTTTGGTGAACCTTCGTCCCAGTCTGAGGTCCTAAGTGTTCTGGAGCAGGTTTTCATCAAGGATCTCTCTTCTTTGCTCTGTTCCTCTTTCCCTCAATCATGACTAGTCTCCCAGCCCCTGCTGCTGAAAAACATCCCCACAGCATGATGCTGCCACAACCTTGCTTCACCGTAGGGATGGTGCCAGCTTAACTTCAGACGTGACGCTTGGCATTCAGGCAATAGAGTTCAATCTTTGTTTCATCAGACCAGAGAATCTCATTTCTCATGGTCTGAGAGTCTTTAGGTGCCTTTTGGCAAACTCCAAGCGGGCTGTCATGTGCCTTTTCCTGAAGAGTGGCTTCCGTCTGGCCACTACCATAAAGGCCTGATTGGTGGAGTGCTGCAGAGATGGTTGTACTTCTGGAAGATTCTCCCATCTCCTCAGAGGAACCTTGGAGCTCTGTCAGAGTGACCATCGGGTTCTTGGTCACTTCCCTGACCTAGGCCCTTCTCTCCGATTGCTCAGTTTGGCCGGGCGGCCAGCTATAGGAAGTCTTGTTGGTTCCAAACTTCTTCCATTTTAGAATGATGGAGGCCACTGTGTTCTTGGGGACCTTCAATGCTGCAGACATTTTTTGGTACCCTTCCCCAGATCTGTGCCTCAACACAATCCTGTCTGAGCTCTACGGACAATTCCTTCGACCTCATGGCTTGGTTTTTGCTTTGACATGCACTGTCAACTGTGGGATCTTATAAAAACAGGTGTGTGCCTTTCCAAATCATGTCCAATCAATTTAATTTACCACAGGTGGACTCAATCAAGTTGTAGAAACATCTCAAGGGTGATCAATGGAAACAGGATGCACCTGAGCTCAATTTCGTGTCTCATAGCAAAGGGTCTGATCACTTATATAAATAAGGTATTTCTGTATTGTTATTGTAGAAATTTGCAAACATTTCTTAAAACATGTTTTTGCTTTGTCATTATGGGTTATTGTGTGTAGATTGATGAGGGTAACAACTATGTAATCAATTTTAGAATAAGGCTTGAACGTAACAAAATGTGGATAAAGGGAAGGAGTCTGAATACTTCCCGAATGCACTGTATCTACAACTCTCCTCACCTTCATGAGCTAACATTTGATTATTTAACTAGGCAAGTCAGTTAAGAACAAATTCTTATTTACAATGACAGCCTACCCCGGCCAAACACGGACAACGTTGAGCCAATTGTGCGCCACCCTATGGGACTCCCAATCACTGCCGGATGTGATGCAGCCTGGATTGGAACCAGGGCCTGCAGTGACGCGTCATGCACTGAGATGTAGTGCCACTCGGGAGCCTTTAAACGTAACTGTTTAATGCAGTGGCTCCCACATGACAGATAAGGTCTAAAGTCTAAAGGAGCACACAACAAAAATATACAAGGGCTACATAGCGAACATAACAAATACAACTGTTTATTATGGATTCTCATGACAATTAAGTTGGCAAACACTACGCAGTGTATGTGAATTGAGGGTTTTTACTCTCGTACGCAAGTTTTGACTTGGTTTCGGCTTAACAGTGAAGAAGGTGGACTTTGTAGCATTTATTGCGCAAGTAATACATTTAACTACTCAAACTAATAAAAAATCTAAGACGCTATACATCATTGTGATGGCAGCAAAAAGATTTCTGGATCTCCAGGACAGGCGAAATTGTTACAGGGAATACTGAATGAAGAGGCCACCCCTCCCAGGTGTAGGGATCTGAATATACATTTTAATCCGACTGAAGGAGTACAGTTTTTGTTTACTTTAGAAAGTTAGAAGTATCTTTTTTCACCTTTCCCTTCTCCCTATTAATTTGAGTAAACGTTTATCAGTTTTCACCCCATCCAGTAGATGGCAGACCGCCAGAATACCATAGAAGAAGGAAGAGCTTCCTGCCTTCCATTCTGCTGCTGCGTACAATCATTTTTGTGTTAGGAAGTCTTGTGTACTTGTCGAAATGGCCGAGGGTGATATCGAGGAATTCATTGAACAAAACAGGCATTTGTCCGAGCTTGTAGATACATATCGTGTTATCTCAGAAAGTGAAAAACATTGGAAGGCCAGGAGGGCATTCCTATTCAGAAATATAAACGACTTTGAAGACCCACACATTGATCAGCTGCTTGCTTTGTCCATGGTATGGGCCAACAACGTGTTTCTTGGCTGTCGGTGAGTTAACAATAAATACACATCGCGTGCATTGACGTCTTGACTTGCTATTTAGCTAAAATGCATTTTAACATACTATACCAAATGTATGGCATGCAATATAGGTAGCTGACTAACTGCTGTTACTGTATGTTCTCTCAGATACAGTCCAGACCTCTTGGAGAAAGTGAATGAAATGGCTGAAGGAATTGTTGTGGATGATGCCCCTGTTTTCAAAACCAGAGATGAGATCATGAAAAATCAGGTTGGTTATATTTCATACCAAAATAATGCTTCCTCTTCCTGCCTCGCCTTTCATAAACACAAATCTAGAAAAGATAGACGGGTGAAAGCAATTAGGCCGGTGTCTAGTCTCCAGCTATGCCTTCCAAAACAGACCAACGGAGGCAAGGTAACAGTGTAAGGAAGGACACACAACCATAATCATTTTGTCTCCCTCTCCTTCAGAAACGATGATTGGATGACCTGCTCCGTTATGGATGGATTACCTTACTGTCCAACTTTACTCAGATGCATATGGTTTTAAAATGTTATTTTAATAACATGCAAGCTTCTTATTGTTTTTTTTATCATGTGTTACAACAAATGTAACACAAGCTAAACATTTTATACATTAAAATAATTTTAGCTGACTTGCCTGATTCAATATCTAATAAACACAAGGTCCATAATGAGAATAAAATGGGTGGGGAAATGTTACAAGAACAAAGCATGGGAAGGCCAGGAATATGCCGTGTAATGAGTTACGCTTTTTACATGTTCAATCAGTCTGCAGCTGTTTATCTCAGATTCAAATACCATTTTCGAAGGTGTCCAGAAAAGGGCTTTCCATTTGGTCTTCACAGATTCTCAGTTCTCCCAAATGACCCCAGGGTGAACCTCGTTGTACTTCCTTGATTCCTCCCCTTGCCTCCTCAAAACACATTGAACCAGAGGGGATAAACCTCAGATTTCCTGCTGCGCCAATGTGCTTTCTACGGTTTGTGCTGGGATGTAGTTATTAGTCCAAATTGTAGGAAACTGAAAACCTTTTTGCAACAAACAATTTTCTATTGGACAAATTCAGGTAGGTCTGTCCCCGTTCCGTATAAGGAAAGTTTTACAACAGAACTGACATGAATACACTCCAGGGTGTATTCAATTAATTACAGAAACAGTTTAAGAACCAAACCGAGCATACAAAACATTGAGGGACCTACCTGATTTTTTCAAAATTGTGTGTGCCGTCAGGAGTAGATGGTTTATGTTGCAAAATGTTTTGCAATAGAATCGTCGTAATGGAAGGACCTACTTGAATATGTCCAATAGAGGCTTGTTTTGCGCCGTTTTTCTTAAACAGTTTTGTAATATATTCACCCCATGGAGCTTGCCCTTTGGGCATTAAGGGGAACACTGCCCCCTGCCAGTCTTATCTACTACCTCTGGTTGCACATTCTCACATATCCCCGGTCTACTAGCTGGTATGTATTTGGTTCTTGTGAGAACGCAGGACTTGGGGAGGTTCCTGGTGGCCTGCTACTCCCCATTGAGGATGCAGTGATGAGGATTATTTACCCTAGTCTCATCAACTCTGGACCTCTAAACCAGTTCCACTCGTTTTTTCATTGTTCCCCTCTAATCAGAGACTGATTTAGACCTGGGACACCAGGTGGGTGCAATTAATTATCAGGTAGAATAGAAAATCAGCAGGCTCTGGCCCTTGTAGTGAAGAGTTGAATATCCCTCCACATAATACCATCGTAGACACACACAATGCCACAGCTGCACTCTTCACTTGAGTAAAACAAGCTGAAATCAAAATCATCTCAAAGTCTGAAAAATGTGTTTTATGTTTATACAGCATATAAGTATACATTGTTTTTAGAGTAAATTCACAAATGTATAACACATCCCTTCTAACGTGAAATAAACCACTAGCTACAATATGACCCATACTGTCACAAAAAAATGCATCTCAAGCAAGCTACCTTTCATTGGGTACGAGATAAAGTGAAGAAAGAAATGCAAGTGTGAAAAAAAAAACCTTTCCAGGCTTGGAGAAAAAGCAGATGCATGGATTTGTGTTGCAATCAGCCCTTATTCTGTAGTCCTGATGTGTCTGGTTTCCACTATCTGTCCATGTTCCTAGATGAGCCAAACTCCAAATGTCCTCTTACAAGTGCCACTGTACTTGAACTCGATAAAACTGTTACAGATCACATCAGCCATCTTTTAGAAAAGGTTGGCGACCAGTTTCTTCTTTATTATTGTCGACATGCAGAATGCCATAGTTATCGTGATGAATAGCACTGACTCCTTTTATTCAGGGAGGTAATTTGAAACTACTACCAGGATAGGGGCAAGAGAAGCTGTCTGCTTTATAGCTGGACAATTGGTTCCAAATTAATGCTACATGACAAACAATGCAGATTGAGGAAGCCATTCACTCAACAAATAATGTTTTATGGCTTTCTACCAATTTGACAACAGTCAGTTCTGTTCAAACCAAGAGATGTTAAAAAATAAGTCTGTAGAAACTAAACAGTAACAGCATCAATCCAACAAAAAATATATATTACAAATTATGTTTGCAATAACTTATTTCACATCATGCAATAAAAAAAATAGGAACAAAAACAAGTATCAGAGATTTTCCTCAGTTGTATTGGCAAGCAAGTAAAAGTCCCTACTTATTTTGTATTGTTTTCTGGTGGCACTTTAGTTCTTCTGATGTTGACTTCTTTTCTTGGAGGAGCTAAATGAAAGATGTAAGTATTTGATACGAGTGATGAGAAGCCGGGGGGGAAGATGCGTTAGGAGTCCACCCAGCTCTGCTCCACGATGGCAGAAACTCTCTTCTCATACTCCCGCTTGTTTTCTTGATAAAGCTGTGCAGCCTGGCTGTTTGCTGGGCTGTTAGGATTTGGCTCATCCAACAGCGACTGTCAACACACACACACACAAAAAAAAAAAGAGTGATTGAATGTACCGGTATAAACAGTGGTTCTTGTACCCTACACCATTATAAAAAGTGTGTGGGTCTTGGACCCTACACCTTTAGTGAGGTAGCTGAGTCACAGTCTTATGTATATCCAGGAGCAGAAATACCACAAAAGGTAGGGAACACTATGTATTTGGTCTGTAGAGCATCTACAGATGGACTATCTACTAACCCTTATTCTAACCGTAAACTTAGCCAGCAGTTTGCTTATCAACCATCTACAGATGGACTATCCAAATAAGGTGACCCAAAGGTTGCCGCTATGATCAGATATCTACTCTGCAGTGAATTGTTTTCCACACAGAACATACTGCAAAACAATGAAGTACACTACATAAAGAAACTGTTACATTTGTAAAATATAGAAACACACAGTAATCTATTATGTCAGACTGATAAAGAGAAGGATTACAAACCAACCTGGATAGACGTCAGAATGGACGACACATCATATGTGGGGCTCCAACGATTCTGAAGGATGTCTAAACATATACTGCCATCTGCATAAACTACAAGATCAAAATGATTGTTTTAATTTCTAAGAAACATTTATACACAATCACGAAACAGAATAGCTTACTCTCATTAACAAGCGAAATGCTGAAAAGTTCATAATGTGTTCACTATCCCATCAAGAACATGGCTAAAGTATTTAGGACATCTTGTGTCCATAAGGACTCTCTTACCATTTGGGTGAAACATTTTGGAGATAAATCGAACCGTGGGTGGCTTGTTAGGGTACTCCTCTGAAAATTCTATCACAAGCTTAAAAGTTCCTGCGGAGACAAGTACAAAAAAAAAAAGTTGTCGTCACATACACCGGATAGGTACAATGAAATGTGTTGTTTTACAGGGTCAGCCTTTATCGAGGCAAAAATAAATGTCTTGTCCACTCCATACCCTTTATGGAGGCAAATTATTTTATTGTCCACCCCACAGGTAATAGTCAGTGACATGACTAATATAAGCCTGAATATGAAGGCTCACCCAGTATATATGCATAACTCAAAAGCCAGCAGAGTCATGAACCTGTTAAAATATATCACACTTTAGAAAGTATTTTTTAAATATTTTTTTTACCTTTAACTAGGCAAGTGAGTTAAGAACAAATTCTTATTTACAATGATGGCCTATCCCGGTCAAACCTAGACGACGCTGGGCCAATTGTGCGCCGCCCTAAGGGACTCCCAATCACGGCCGGATGTGATACAGCCTGGATTCGAACCAGGGACTATAGTGATGCCTCTTGCACTGAGATGCAGTGCATTAGACTGCTGCGCCACTCGGGACCCCAAAGAATACAAAGACTGACTTTGCTCTTGGTTAGGACGATTCATGAGTTATGTTATGATAAACTAAGTTTAGTTAATTGATTTAGTAAAACATTTTTACTTACCATCCTCAAATGGTGTACCCACAGGCCTGCAAATAAAGGGAGGAACAATTACTTGCACTGTAACAAACTCATATCAGTGATTAGACCCTGACTACCAAAACAAACATTTGCCACAATACCATTCCTTATACACTCTCCCGTTGTAACAATTCTAATCTTGATACGGACTATTAATAGCACATTACAATAGAAGGTTAATTCATGAGCATGACAATGCAATACATTACTGGGATTGATACAAATGCTCTCATTTCTAATTAACTTTATATATGGCACACTGGCCTTCCACAGTTCAACAACTACATGTGACCATCTAGCCTAACTCCCAGCCAACACTCCCTCCCCCCTCCCTCTCTGACTAAACCACAGCTCAACTTGCCCATATCCACGTAATCCGTACGGTCATGGTGCCATGCCAGGATGATCACACTGGCAAAATGAGAAGGGTGGCTTTAGAACACTCACCCAAAAATAACCGCATTCCAAAGCATGATGTTATTCTCTGATGGAGCACCACTCACACCAGTTGGTGGGTCTTCTTGAAGTCTGAGGAAAGAGAAACGGAGAGGAAACAATAGAATTAAACTTAAAACCCAGATGACTGTTTTTAGAAACAAGAAGATATCTAGGTGCCTTCTTTTACCATGAGTACAAAAGTTGTGTGAACAAGAAAATTCAACTGAAATGCCATTGCTAGTTTTCTATCGGATTGGTGACAGATTTTATTGCAAATATTCTAAAATCTGCACATAAAAAATATGCATATTTTCCCACCAATGATGTTTCCATCAAATTGACTTGTTGCAGAAAAGGCTGTGCGTGATAGCAGAGTGCACATAAAAAATAAATTGCGGTTAATTTCCCATGTATTTTCAATGCTACTGAGGTTCTCACAAAACATTTTTTGTCAAACGGCAGCCAAGCATCAAATATGTCACCAGAATAAGACCCTCAATATTTATTGGAAAGGCTCATCACCTTGCACTTTCACCACCCTGTGAAGTTCCTAACTTATTTCATCTGTAGCCTAATAAACTGAATGCTTTCATAGTTGGAGGATCACACAACATATCGCATACTTCGATATGATGGTTACTATATCAATATTTGCATATAAAAAAAGGTGTTTTCACTGCCATTGTTCACATAATTAATTTTACAGACAAAAAGATCCACGTTGTCTAGCATATTTTGTCACTAAATCCAGCAGTATCATTCCAAAAACTCACCACAAAAAAAAGCTCACTTTAACAGCTTTCCTTCATGCACAAGTTGGCTGTATTTTTCAGATCCATCTACAAGTCTCTACAGAAAATACCACCACAAGTAACCCCATTTACTGTTAGCTCCCTACCCACTGTAAAATGAAAGGCTATTGCACAATGCTGCTATCCATTGTGAGTCACATTTTAATTATGCTTTATTAGGGTAGTACTTGTAATGTTGTTGTTCCCTGCAAGGAAATCTTGATGTTGTCAGATACTTGTCTTGTGATGTAGGCTACAAATAACAAATAAATATCTTATGAACAATGTTCTACCAGTATGTGTCCTGTGAGATTTAATTCAACAAACCATTGATCCAACACACAATGCTTATCAAGGAATGCTCCACGCTCCAAGGCCAATTGGTGGCAGAGGCAGCTAGGTAGAGTAGGGTAGGATTATAATGTTACTATACAGTTGAAATCAGAAGTTTACATACACTTAGGTTGGAGTCATTAAAACTCGTTTTTCAACCACTCAACAAATTTCTTGTTAACAAACTATAGTTTTCGCAAGTCGGTAAGGACATCTACTTTGTGCATGACACAAGTAAATTTTCCAACAATTGTTTACAGACAGATTATTTCACTTATCACAATTCCAGTGGGTCAGAAGTTTACATACACTAAGTTGACTGTGCCTTTAAACAGCCTGGAAAATTCCAGAAAATTATGTCATGGCTTTAGAAGCTTCTGATAGGCTAATTGACATCATTTGAGTCAATTGGAGGTGTAGCTGTATTTCAAGGCCTACCTTCGAACTCAGCGCCTCTTTGCTTGACATCATGGGAAAATCAAAAGAAATCAGCCAAGACCCCCCCAAAAAATTGTAGACCTCCACAAGTCTGGTTCATCCTTGGGAGCAATTTCCAAATGCCTGAAGGTACCACGTTCATCTGTACAAACAATAGTACGCAAGTATAAACACCATGGCACCACGCAACCACCATAACGCTCAGCAATGAGACCCATTCTGTCTCCAAGCGATGAACGTACTTTGGTGCGATAGGTGCAAATCAATCCCAGCACAGCAAAGGACCTTGTGAAGATGTTGGAGGAAACAGGTACAAATCGTCATCGTTATATTTGGAGGAAAAAGGGGGAGGGCTTGCAAACCGAAGAACCCCATCCCAACCGTGAAGCATGGGGGTGGCAGCATCATGTTGTGGGGGTGCTTTGCTGCAGGAGGGACTGGTGCACTTCACAAAAGAGATGGCATCATGAGGTAGGATAATTGTGGATATATTGAAGCAACATCAAGACATCAGTCAGGAAGTTAGAGCTTGGTTGTAAATGGGCCTTCCAAATGGACAATAACCCTAAGTATACTTCCAAAATTGTGTCAAAATGGCCTAAGGACAACAAAGTCAAGGTATTGGAGTGGCCATCTGACCTCAATCCTATAGAACATTTGTGGGCAGAACTGAAAAAGCATGTGCGAGCAAGGAGGCCTAAACACCTTCCTCAGTTACACCAGCTCTGTCAGGAGGAATGGGCCAAAATTCACCCAACTTATTGTGGGAAGCTTGTGGAAGGCTACCTGAAACATTTGACCCAAGTTAAACAATTCAAAGGCAATGCTACCAAATACTAATTGAGTGCATGTAAACTTCTGACCCACTGAGAATGTTCTGAAAGAAATAAAAGCTGAAAGAAATCACTATTCTGACATTTCACATTCTTAAAATAAAAGTGGTGATCCTAACTGACCTAAAACAGGGAATATTTACTAGGATTAAATGTCAGGAAAAACTGAGTTTAAATGTATACTTCTGACTTCAACTGTATATGCACATCTACAAGAGTCTCCACGGAGTTCCTAAATGTCACCTTTTTCCATTGACAGGTGTGCTACAGACTCTTCTGGAGACAGACATTGAGCTGCTATAGTGTAACTAATTGGCTTGCCCAGGCAGATGCCATCCGGGAATCAAACAACGGTAGCTGCCGGGGCTTTACATGAAGCCCAGGCCAGGTGCGTTTGTCCAATTCAGGAATAGAGGCCTACTTCTGAAATCTATGCCTAATCCCAATTTTGAGTTTCTCCTTTCAAATTAGGGTTGTGTAACACCTGTCCGGCCATCAATACACTGAGATAAACAACTAGTAAACTAGCTAGGTTGCTAAACTCAGCTGGCACAGCCTTCTTTATCGATACAAATCATATACATTTGGTAACGTTAGCTATCTAACGTTAGTAAGTTAAGTATTTGGCTAACTAAGAGTTTAATTTCCTTAAATTTAACTAGCTAACGTAAACTAAATGCATAGTGACTGACTAGAGTAACGTTAACTGGTTATATAGCTAACATCTGTATGGCAATGTAGTTCTAGCATGCATTCTAGCTGGCTAATTGAAGCAACATTATTGACCTAGTACTACAACTAGTTAGGTATCAGACAGTCAGTACAAAGTACTCAATTAATGACTGGCTCTATGATTAGCTAAAGTTACCTACAAATAGTGTACATGTACTGCAGGCCTCAAATTAACTAACGCGTTAGCTAGCTAAATACAACACACAAAAGCAGAGCCAAAACGTTGCACTACCTTTTGAAATCTCTCATAAGTCGTCTTCTAGCCGGAGTAGACATGATTCAAAACATAAAAAATTATACTTTGGTCATTAAAATCTGTCGAAACCGGTATTATTTTGGGTAAATCTTCCGTCTGTGCCCTTTTCTTCTCTCAAAAACAACTACAGTGACGTCATGTACTTCCACAGGGGAAACAAGCAAGAACATTCGTTTGGAATAGTCCACTTTCACTGAGTAGTGTGAATGTTATCAAATTAACACATTTCATCCAATATGTGAACAGTACACGACACCTATACTTGGTTAGTATTCAAAGTGCCGTCTATCATACATAACAAACGGTTGTTTGTTTTTATTTAACAAGCTAACCCTTTCCTCAAGGCATAATGGTTTAATCCCAACTTCATCACTTCATCAGTCACTCGACCAGTTGCAACATGGATACCTGTGCAAAGAATACATATGCTGATGTAGTCTCTGAAGCATTATTTACATTTCATCAAGTCATGTGTAGCAAATAAACCATATATCAAGTTGACCATGTGTCTATGGTTATGGTCATTTCTTGGTGTTAAGACTAGTTTACGTGTCAGCTCAAACCTAATTATTCACTTGGTTAATACTACTACTATTCATCCAGTGTTTATCAGCTGTATGAGATGTCCACTGTATCCATGTGGAATGTTCTAGAACGCCTCTCAATTGTTATCAACTTTGCCTGTTGTTATGGTGACCACATTCTAATTTCACACCTTTTTGTTTGTGACAGAATTATTCTGGGGTGGAATAATCCTGGGAAGAAAACCTGAAGTGTGTTTTTAAAACATGAAGCGGTCTGTCAGTTTGAGGCATCGTTTATTTCAAACGTGAAATTGTGTAATTTATGAGAGCAATAAAGCCAGGAGAAAAAATACATGAACGTAGTCTTTGTATCTCCTCAGCAGTAAGTATTTTGACCACATTGTGTTTTGTGTAATCACGTTGTAGGCTATATGACCCTGTTTTCACTGTACATTTGAAAGTATTACACTAGATGTATGTATTTTGTATGCCTTTATATCTGTTTATGCTTTGAAATGAATATGAATATATTTTTCCATATGTGCTCAATGACAGCCCACTGAAGGAAGATGGATATGTATGAGAACCTTGGCGTCGTGGGTGAGGGGAGCTATGGTACAGTGACGAAGTGTCGACACAAGGAGATTGGACACATTGTGGCCATCAAGAGGTTCAATGACAAGGAAGAGGACAAAACCATGAAAAAGGTTATCATGAGAGAAATCAAACTTCTGAGGGTGAGGAACTTATTGATCAGCTCCACATAAAGCAGCAGTGTTGCTGTGACTGTCTCAAATATTGGGTACAATTCACTCATTGGCTACAGTCCAACTAATGTGACATCCCTGATAACAGCATACTACTACAACGTTAATTCTGTTCACATATGTCTTTACACAGAAATTTCGCCATGAAAACCTTGTGAACATGCTGGAGGTATTCCGGTTCAAGAAGCGCTTGTATGTTGTCTTTGAGTACATTGACCGCACAGTTCTGGAAGACCTAGAGAGATATCCTCGTGGTTTGGACAGCAAGCGCCTCAGAAAGTACATGTTCCAAATTCTACGAGCCATGGATTACCTTCACACCAGCAATGCAAGTATTTCTCTGTAGCTCAGTTGGTAGCGCATAGTGCTTGCAATGCCAGGATAGTGGGTTTGATTCCTGGGACCACCTGAGCGTAAAATCTATGCATGCATGACTAAGTTGCTTTGGATAAAAGTGTCTGCTAAATGGCATATACAGTATATATATTATTCTCATTTCATAGATTCTGCCTAGTGAGTGCACTGGAAGATATACAATACATGATGTGCCAACTGACAAGTTTAAAACTACGAGTTTAATTCGTTCTTACGAAGGGCGTTGAACAATCTTAAAGAAAGAAACTTGTTGACAGTAAAACAGTTGTTCTTCACTGGTCTGAAACATGCATCTTTTCTCAACAGATCATTCACAGAGACGTTAAACCTGAGAATGTGCTTGTCTCTAACTCTGGGGTGGTGAAGCTCTGTGACTTTGGGTTTGCCAGAACCTTGGCACCGACTGGGGAGCCTCTCACAGACTATGTGGCCACGAGGTGGTACAGAGCCCCAGAACTTTTAGTGGCAGACAACACTTACAGCAAGTGGGTATCAAGCAGAACCACAGATCTCAGGGCAGTGTTAAATCTTGAATGTATTATGGAATAAGACCACAGTAATTATGTCAAACCTTCTAAGGGTTGCTCATCATTTTGGTACAGCTATGTCATGTTAATACCACAGCATCGTTGAATACTCGTTTCTGATTGGATAGAAGGACATTCTAGAATGATAGAATCTTTGAATCTTCTTTACAAGACCTGTAGATGTGTGGGCCATTGGCTGCTTGATTATAGAGATGGCTACAAGCAATGCTTTTCTGACTGGGACTTCTGACCTGGACCAGGTGCACAAAATAGTCAGCAAAGTGGGTAAGTACAACCCAGTGGGTATGTTAGCCTGAGTGACAGTCTGTTTCTGCTATCATCAACTCCTAGTCACTCATTGTCATTGGCTTAACAATGACTAAAACAGATCTGGGACCAGGCTAAGGGTGTGTGGGCATCAATGGTGGAAATATGGACTTGATAACATCTGAGGCCTCTAATATTGTAGACGTAATTAAAATAACTATTTACACTGGCTTAATCAAACTGTTGTCCATTCTCCGAAGGGAGCACAGATAACCTAAAGCTTTTCCGATATCAGTAGGGCAACAGGCCTGCTAGGATTTCACCATTGTTGAAAAGTAGGTCACAAAGAAACAAAAAGGCAGTGTAATCTGTATCCCAAATGGCAGCCTATTCCCTTTATTGTGCACTACTTTTGACCAGGGCTTATAGGGCTCTGCTCAAAAGTAGTGCTCCTGAATGGCGCATCTAAGGCACTACATCTCAGTGCTAGAGGTATCACTACAGACCCTGGTTCGATTCCAGGCTGAATCACAACTGGCTGTGATTGGGAGTCCCATAGGGCAGGGCCCAATTGGCCCAGTGTCGTTAGGTTTGGCCAGGGTAGGCCGTCATTGTATTAAATAAATCTAAATCAAATAGATAATAGGGTGCTATTTGGAACATCATAATTTTTTCCTGGTTAAGAGCCCCCCAATGAATTTGGCCCTATCGTAACGCTTAACAGATTACATCGTATGCCGATTTGTGGCTTACTACGGGGGCAGAGAGGGACAATTGGCTTCGCTCTATAAATACACTTTATTCAACCCTTGGCCAGCAGTGACAAATAAACCAATGCTGAAAATGAACTGTGGCATTTTGACTTTTATCCAGGCCTGTACAAGGAAAACCCCAATGATCCTTTTGGCATTTTGGCCCTGGACATAAGCGCAAGCTAAATAGAGGGGAGTGAGAACTGCTGTTTTTGTTTTTTCCTTGGGTGTTTTCATTAGGATAACTGACTTGCCGGGGATACACATGCCTAATACTGTGAGAGAGAGAATAAAGTGATCCCTTCTGTATTAGAGAGTCTTTTAGCAGGTTCAATCTGTGTTTCATTAATTCTCTTTGGTGGAATGGGATACTCAGGCTATTTGACTCTCTAATCCACCCCCGATAAGAGAGGCTCTCTGGAGGGAGCTAATGTCAGAGAAGATTGAAGCCACGGGTAGCGGAGAGGCCAGCGGTCTGTGGACAGAACTCATCCTCCCAGAAGAATGAAAGAGCTATTTACAACACTCTGTGTGTCACAAAAATGACTCATTACACTTCATGGCTGCCACCATACTGAGTGCAGGGGATGTAACCAGTGCCGTCCGTACTGTCTATCAATGCTAATAAAGCTATGTGATTGTTTTTTGTTGTTTTACTACTGAATGTGTGATGGTCATAATTGGGTTACATAGATAATTGAAGTACTGTACAACAATTTGTACAGACCTCAGGATGGCTCCCCTTCTATTATCTGTTATGTAATGGTACATTGACACACAGGTGTGTGTCTTGATAGGGCGATACGATTTGAGGAATGAGATGACCTCTATTATCTGATGGTACATTGACATTGTTTTGTCTTGATAGGGCCTTTGACCCGTCATCAGCAAGACCTGTACTTCCAGAACCCCATCTTTGCTGTGGCCAGCCTTCCTGAGGTGCAGCTCCCAGGTGCAGCGCCCAGGAGGAAGTACCACAAACTCCACTACTTAGTGGCTGAAATAGTGGATGTAAGTCTACAGGGAGATTTTTTTATTTTACTAGGCACGTCAGTTAAGAACACATTTTTATTTTCAATGACAGCCTAGGAACAGTGGGTTCAGGGGCAGAACGTACCTTGTCAGCTCGGGGATTTGAACTTGCAACCTTTCGGTTACAAGTCCACCACTCTAACCACTAGGCTACGCTGCCGCCCCGTAGATAGTGAAGAATGTGTAGGGTGTGTGACAGGAATTTGTCTTGAAGAATGCAAGGAGGATTTCCAGGACAGGTCACATGGTCAGGAAAAAGCCTGGCCCTAAGAATGTGACATGGGTTGTTTACTTTTACAGTAAAGGTCTTCTTTGTTTTAGTCATGCCTACAGATCGATCCATCTCACAGGGCCACGTGCTCCATGTTGCTCGTTCATCGGTACTTCACCAAAGACGGGTTCGTTGAAAGGTGAGTCGGGTCCGGTCAACCTTGCATGTCTAGTGTACTTGGAGAAGCAATTAGCTTGTAAGAGAGTGGAGTAAGACTCTTGACCTACATTCTGACCTGCTTACGTACAAAATGGTGATGTGATACTACATTGTCATAGTCTGGCCACACACACGTTGTTTTGCCTTGTGTTGCTAGCCTTGAATTTTCCTTGAAATGTTTTAATGTTTATGAGATACTGTTTAGTAGTTGTAATAATGTCATGAACTGTAATTGACCTGAATAACTGCTACTTCCTGCTCCAGATTCATACCAGAGATACAGGCATTGATACTGAAAGATGCCAAGGTTAACCACATGCACTGGATTCATAGTAACTCATGGGAGCCACAAGAGGACCAAGGAACAGGAGTCTTGTCCTCATCCTCATGTAACAGAAAGCCAATGAAGGTATAAACTACATGGACCCTTAGGTCAGGGTGCAAAGCACTAAGATAGCACTGTATTCTACATTTTACAGCTCTGTTCGTTTAGCACATGCTCTTACCCATCTATATGTGCAGTAAGTGGGCAGAGCAACTAAGTAAATAAATCAAATCAAATGTCACATGCGCCAAATACAACAGGTGTAGATCTTACAGTGAAATGCTTACAAGCCCTTAACCAACAATGCAGTTAAGATAAATAAGTGTGAAGTAAAAAATAGATAAGTAACAAATAAAAAATAATAAAACAAATAATTAAAGAGCAGCAGTAAAATAACGGTAGCGAGGCTATATACATGGGGTAACGGTACAGAGTCAATGTGTGGGTGCACAGGTTAGTCGAGGTAATTGAGGTAATATGTACATGTAGTTACTTTAACTCTACCTACAAGTCAAAGCATATATACGGTGTTGTAGAAGTATAGATTTACAAGATCCATACCAGTCGGCCATACTGCACATGGACTGTTTTTGTTTTAGGACACTGAGAAGGACCGACGTGGGAAGGAGCCTGAGCAGAAGCATTCTAGGGCAGGCAGGAGGTCAGAGATCAGGATGACCTGCAGCCCTGTCTCATCTCAGACAAACAGACAGCCCTTTACCTCCACCTCTAACTCCATCCCAGACCCCCCTCAATCTCAGGACAAGGCTGTAGCCTTTACCATGCCCCGCATCAACGCCAGCAACAATCTTTTCGCTGCTGTCCCCGTCCCCTGCTGTATGGAAGTCACTAAGTCCCGGTCAGTGGCTCTCAGATCAGAGAAATATAGGACGCTTTATCTGGTATAGTGTTGTTCAGAATACCACCCAGTGATTTCAGAGTAGCTGTATCAGACTCACCATATCCAGTACTTCCAAAGTGTATATTCTTAAACGTATTTATCTATTCTGGACGTTCTGTCATTTCATCCTGGCAGTTCTTGAAAAGCATGCTTTGGTAGGGTATACCAAGTCAGAGATGCTCATGCTTGTGTCTGTGTTTGTAGCACTGATAAGGTAAAGAGACGGCCGAGCCCTACTGACCTGGCCATGGGGAATAGTCAGCTGACTGATGCCCCGTCTCAGGTAAGTAAGGAAAGGTGTGCGCAGTGCATGTAAAGGGGAACACGGACACATGAAAACAAGCAAGTGAATAAACAAAAAGATAAAATACCAAACCTTCTATTATATAACATGCTTGACATCTGGCCCAAGCATACAGTATGTCTGTAACAGCCGGTGGGTGCGTTGGTGTCTGTACATGCAACAGTCATTAGGGCTGACGAGCTCTTTGTCATTGTTTCCACTCCCAAAGGAATGCCTCTGACTCACCCCACAGTAATGTTGTGGTTTTCCTAACATCTCACCCGGTATGTTCAGAACATAGTGTCTTATGTGTTTACACCCTTTCTGTCATCAAGTTAAACCTCATGGAAGACAATGTTAACCCACGTGGAATGCAGCCGTGATTACCATATAGAATAATTGGGCGCATTGAAAATGCAAGCTTTTACAATATAGTAGCAAACAACTGTCTAGTTCTTCTCTTGTTCAAAATACCTTATGAACTCTACATATATATTTTTTACATAAATATTGTTTTGCCCTGACAAGTGTTTATGATAGCTATTATAGTACAGTTACGGACAAATAGCCTAATGTAAATTCCTGATAACTATGTGATTATATTTAACATAGATCACACACACACATACAGTGTGTGTGTATATATATATATATATATATATATATATATACACACAAACACACACAAACATAAACACACACGCAATACCTTCATGTTCTCATTAACAAGTCAAGTATACATTGATTAAATATATTTGATTAAATATCTTTATATATAATGTACAGTCGTGGCCAAAAGTTGAGAATAACACAAATATTAATTTTCACAGTCTGCTGCCTCAGTTTGTATGATGGCAATTTGCATATACTCCAGAATGTTATGAAGAGTGATCAGATGAATTGCAATTAATTGCACAGTCCCTCTTTGCCATGCAAATTAACTGAATCAACCAAAAAACATTTCCAATGCATTTCAGCCCTGCCACAAAAGGACCAGCGGACATCATGTCAGTGATTCTCTCGTTAACACAGGTGTGAGTGCTGACGAGGACAAGGCTGGAGATCACTATGTCATGCTGTTACGAGAATTATGTTCTCGATGTTCATAAACCAATTCAATTAAACTACTCAGTCTGCTAAATCAGGATTTATGAGATACTGATTGAAATGAAACCGAGAGAGTTCCAGCAAAAATAGTCAATAAGGTTTATTCACGGGAACGTTCTAAAGTCAAGAATACAAAGACATCCATTTTATAGCTGCGCACATACTTCCACACAAACAGAAGGTATCCTACGCACATACTATCTCACTACCCAGCCGACAGAGATTAGGGAGACCTTGACCTTGAGACGTACTCCCCGTTCTCTCCCAAATCTCTAGTCAGGTCGGCACCCAATTTTGCTCAGACAGTCTGTGTTTAAAATGCCATAAAGACATAAACATTAGCTATATTGTTTTACCCTAATTCTGACTAGGACTACACATTTATTGATTATGATTTTATACATTCTAATCAATTCCATACAATTTTATGTTTCAGGGTGGAATATTCTAATCATTCAATTAACAGATAAATCCCATTAACACATGCTGACTGAGTTTGAATAAGACTGGAAGTTTCAAAAGGAGGGTGGTACTTGGAATCATTGTTCTTCCTCTGTCAACCATGGTACTTGCAAGGAAACACGTGCCATCATCATTGCTTTGCACAAAAAGGGCTTCACAGGCAAGGATATTGCTGCCAGTAAGATTGCACCTAAATCAACCATTTGTCGGATCATCAAGAACTTCAAGGAGAGCGGTTCAATTGTTCTGAAGAAGGCTTCAGGGTGCCCAAGAAAGTACAGCAAGCGCCACGACCGTCTCCTAAAGTTGATTCAACTGCGGGATCGGGGCACCACCAGTACAGAGCTTGCTCAGGAATGGAAGCAGGCAGGTGTGAGTGCATCTGCACACACAATGAGGCGAAGACTTTTGGAGGATGGCCTGGTGTCAAGGGCAGCAAAGAAGCCACTTCTCTCCAGGAAAAACGTCCGGGACAGACTGATATTCTGAAAAAGGTACAGGGATTGGACTGCTGAGGACTGGGGTAAAGCCATTTTCTCTGAATCCCCTTTCCGATTGTTTGGGTCATCCGGAAAAAAGCTTGTCCGGAGAAGACAAGGTGAGCGCTACCATCAGTCCTGTGTCATGCCAACAGTAAAGCATCCTGAGACCATTCATGTGTGGGGTTGCTTCTCAGCCAAGGGAGTGGGTTCACTCACAATTTTGCCTAAGAACACAGCCATGAATAAAGAATGGTACCAACAGATCCTCCTAGAGCAACTTCTCCCAACCATCCAGGAACAGTTTGGTGACGAACAATGCCTTTTCCAGCATGATGGAGTACCTTGCCACAAGGCAAAAGTGATAACTAAGTGGCTCGGGGAACAAAACATCAATATTTTGGGTCCATGGCCAGGAAACTTCCCAGACTTTAATCCCATTGAGAACTTGTGGTCAATCCTCAAGAGCCGGGTGGACAAACAAAAACCCACAAATTCTGACAAACACCAAGCATTGATTATGCAAGAATGGGCTCACATCAGTCAGGATGTGGCCCAGAAGTTAATTGACAGCATGCCAGGGCAGATTGCAAAGGTCTTGAAAAAGAAGGGTCAACACTGCAAATATTGACTCTTTGCATCAACTTCATGTAATTGTCAATAAAAGCCTTTGACATTTATGAAATGCTTGTAATTATACTTCAGTATTCCATAGTAACATCTGACAAAAATATCTAAAGACACTGATGCAGCAAACTGTGAAAATTAATATTTGTGTCATTCTCAAAACTTTTGGCCACGACTGTATACTTGACTTGTTAATGAGAACATGAAGGTATTGCATGTGTGTTTGTGTATATTTTAATGATTGTGTTTGGTTGTATTGCAGAGTGACAGCCATAATAACCTCCAGGTTGATATGTCCAGTCTGGCTAAAAAGAAGGTGAAGTCAGTGAGAGACATGAGAGATGTGCGCTTCCCTGGACTTCCTGTGTTCGGCCACCAGATAGAGCTGAAGTTTACAGATGGTAAACAACGTTGTCTTAGTTTCAGTACTCTATCTTCTATTTTACTTGTCTTTCTACTAAATCATGTGATCCCCTGTAAAGCTTTGGGTAGAAGTTGTAATTTTTCTCAGATCTTGGATCATCTTCCTCTCACCAAATCTTAACCATAACTGAGGAAAACACTAAATTGACCTTAGATCAGTGTCTAGGGGCAACTTTACCTTACTCCCACTGTAAGTCAGCTCCCATGGTAAGTCAATTCCCAAAATTGAATCTGATACTAGACTTAGACACATCATTTCCAAAATGAATCTGTCTGACTTAATTGAAATCGAAAAGAAATTGGCCCAAGACCCAATGAGCGCTGAACGAGAATGAAACTACAGGGCTGTGTAGTATTAATCAATTAAAATAACTTATCATTGAATCACATGAGGACAGAGATAAACATCCATTGATTTATTGAAGGCGTTTGGTGATGTTGAAAAATGTTGATGTGCCAAGTTTATACTTAATGGGGTGTCGCGGCTCAGTGTGGCTCCAGGACATTAGAGCATGTTACCGGAGTAATGTTGCTCTCGGATCAGGGTCGGAGCAATGTTGCTCTCGGATCAGGGCCGGAGCAATGTTGCTCTCGGATCAGGGCCGGAGCAATGTTGCTCTCGGATCAGGGCCGGAGCAATGTTGCTCTCGGATCAGGGCCGGAGCAATGTTGCTCTCGGATCAGGGCCGGAGCAATGTTGCTCTCGGATCAGGGCCGGAGCAATGTTGCTCTAGGATGTGGACCACCCCCCTGCTCCTCTGTATTGTGTTATGTGCCAATGTCTCCTGAGGTTCTGCTGCAGAGAAGGTCATAAATTCTGTGACACAGCCTAAAACCCGCCGCAGACAAATAAATAAGACGCTGGCACATTTGTGGCCTGCTGGAGGTCATTTTGCAGGGCGCTGGCAGTGCACCTCCTTGCACAAAGGCGGAGGTAGCGGTCCTGCTGCTGGGTTGTTGCCTTACTACGGCCTCCTCCACGTCTCCTGATGTACTGGCCTGTCTCCTGGTAGCGCCTGCATGCTCTGGACACTACGCTGACAGACACAGCAAACCTTTTTGCCACAGTTCGCATTGATGTGCCATCCTGGACAAACTGCACTACCTGAACCACTTGTGTGGGTTGTAGACTCCATCTCATGCTACCACTAGAGTGAGAGCACCGCCAGCATTCAAAAGTGACCAAAACATCAGCCAGGAAGCATAGGAACTGAGAAGTGGTCACCACCTGCAGAATCACTCCTGTTTTGGGGGGTGTCTTGCTAATTGCCTATAATTTCCACCTTTTGTCTATTCCATTTGCACAACAGCATGTGAAATTTATTGTCAATCAGTGTTGCTTCCTAAGTGGACAGTTTGATTTCACAGAAGTGTGATTGACTTGGAGTTACATTGTTATTTAAGTGTTCCCTTTATTTTTTTGAGCAGTGTAGTAAAAAAATAACTGAATCAGAAGACTAATCAGTAGTTCTCACTGTGCCCTCTCACTTGTCCTCAGCCCTTTATTCTGCTATCGAGGAAAATTAATTTATGATAATAACCAACATTGCATGGGATACATATATATTGCTGAGCTCTTTCTTTGAATTGAACTGCTAATTCAAACTTTGATGATGTAGTGTGTGTGGGCCTCAGTGAGGAGGGAACTTGAGGGACATGGAGGTGGTGATTGAGGGCAAGGGTTATGTTTTTGTCATGGATAGTGGTCCAGCTGGGCAAAACAGACAGTGCTCACACACACACACCCACACACCACACACAGGGAGGGATGGAGAGTTGTGATAACATTCAAATGAATTCTGTTTATTCTAGATGTAATTCTTTAGATAATGGCCATATCTGCCTAAACAATCCGTTCTGTTTACTGAATAATATATCAGATCAGAGAAATATATTCTAAAGCAGACCATGTTTGATTCTAATAATGTGGTACAGATAGAACTTGTTGAGTGAACTCATCCATGTTGACAACATGCTGTTTGATACAGAATGTTTTACTCCTATGTAATGTGTAACGTTCACCCTATGTGTAACCAAAGTATGGTTTTCTCTGTGCAAATTAAGTATGGTTTTTCAAAGTGTAGATTAATGTGTGTTCAGAAGAAACATGATTATTGTTTTATTCAGTAAAGCACTCGAGGAAGGAGCCGAAGAGCAGAGGAAGAGAAGAAGACTCCAGAATACCATCATTGCCGTCATCCGATTTCACTGACCACGGAAATATATAGGTTAGATTCTGACAAAGATTTGTCAAGCGTTGCATAGGTACAGACAAGTATTATATAAACTGTTGTTATTAACTCTCTAGGAGGCCTAACTCAGTTAAGGACTATGTCAAGGTTATTCAGGAAAATTCTTTCTTAATTGTAATGTTTTTTCTTCAGGTTTTGGAGGGAACAGTACTACCATTGAGAGTTGAATTTTTAACTGGGTCCTGGCACTGGATGGTTTCTGTCCCTAAACAACATTTGACTGAAGATAATAAAAAGAATAACAATAAATGTTTTAGACAAACTTGGTTTTTGTGATAACAGAGTATCTTTAACTTCAACAGTTAGAAGAATGTATTTTTTTGTTCCACTTTTCAGTATTTTATCCACCAGATCCCTCACTGTGCCCCACCAACCATTTAAAAAGAAAGATGTGGAATTAAAGATACCCCCCCAGACAGTTGTTGACATTCAATTGGCACATCCGCATTTGCACTGAGTTGCCATCTTACAGCAACAGCAAAAGTCAATGGCTGCATTTCAAACTCATAAAAGACACACCCTCGTCCACTTACCCTCGCCTTGAGCCCTTGGATGAATCCCCGCGGCCATATTTGTCGTCGGTCCAGATGATTAGCCAAGCAAGGGAAGTTTGCAATGTAACCCCCTCAGCCCTCGTTTTTAATGGATTTTGCGAGTGTACAATTATGTTCACTTCGGGGCCTGAAACGCCCCATAATTAAATTTGCGATGATTGTACAAGGAAATGGTCCTTCTTCAGAAGTTCCAGTTAGGCAGGCTAACTTTATTTAGCTAATTCATTTGCTAGCTATCATACAGTAGGCATATATTAATAATTATATGGTTAATATAAGTAGACATGCAATCATAATTGACTGTAGAGCATATAAACCACCCACAAACTACCGGTGGCTGAAACCACAATCATCGCGGGATGAATGCAAGTGTATACTCGTCAGACATCATGAAAGTCATCAGAAGTGTCTACTTAATTTGATGGCTGAGGAGATAGGGTGTTTTAAGTACTTGGAAAGCAGGCAATGTGTCACGCCTGCTCCCGCTCCCCCTCTCTGGCGCTTGAGGGCGCCAGGCGGCCCATCATTATGCACACCTGTCACCATTGTTACGTGCATCAGCGCTTCATGTGACTCACATGGACTCTACCTTATTGATTGCCTCCCCTATATCTGTCACTTCCTCAGTTTCTTCCCCGTGTCTGCATTAATGTTGTTTTGTCCCTCTTGTCCAGACGCTGTCCTTGGTTTGTTTCATGTCTGTTATTTATTAAATATTCACTCCCTGTACTTGCTTCTCGTCTCCCAGTCTGTCCACACAGTGGTTGTATTTGATCGTTTATTGAAAAAGTATGGTTTTCTGCTAACGAAGTCACACAACTACAGAGGACAAACAGGTACACAATAGATGTTTCATAATTATTATTTTTACTCAAGATTTAAAAAAATGCACCCTCTTCCCCAAAGGTAAAACTATTGTCACATGATCCTCCCCATGTACTGTAAAATGAATTGTACACCCTCCCACCTTAAAGAATTAACTCAAAATAATGTTTACGACTACAAATAACAATAACTGTAGTGACCCTGTGTTTTGTGACAGTCAGTGCCACGCAGAGCGACGGGCCAGAAGGGTGAGGGTTCGCTGACCACCACAGACAGACTCACTCTCCCTTCCTGTTTCATTACGATCAGAGCTGGCTGCAGACAATGATCAGCTTGGGGGAAATCAGATTTTGAACATTTTGATGCCACATTTGTAATGATATAAAATACATGCAACACATTTTCCACCAACATTTTTCTGTGCCAATGCACCACACAACCAATAAACCAAGCATACAGACTTTGGGCAAGTCAATATCATTGTTTGCGTTTTCAACACCACAAATACTGTCAATCTTGACAAATGGAAAAAACATCCCTCCCTACCTTGTAGGCTTACCCAGTATCGAAGGCTTGGCTTGAAATTTTCAAATGTCATTAAACGTTTGGGTGTTTTGTAACAGATGTCTCTTTCTATTCACAATTGGCCGCTGCACAGTTTGGATTGATTGATATTATTTGTCAGTTAAACACACACACAAAGATTTTTTTAAAGTGACCTGGATTGCACAATTAAGTCCGGGACTTATTGCTATTGTGGTCCCCATTTTTTACATAAATACATATTAGGGAAAGTATTCAGACACCTTCACTTTTTCCACATTGTTATGTTAGTCTCATTCTAAAATTGATTAAATAGTTTTTTCCCCCCTAAATCAATCTACACACAATATCCCATAATGACAAAGCAAAAACAGGTTTTAGGCATTTTTGCAAATGTATAAAAAAAATATATACATATCACATTTACATAACTTGTCAACCCTTTACTCAGTACTTTGTTGAAGCACCTTTGGCAGCGATTACAGTCTCATGTCTTCTTGAGTATGACGCTACAAGCTTGGCACACCTGTATTTGGGGAGTTTCTCCCATTATTCTCTGCAGATCCTCTCAAGCTCTGTCAGGTTGGATGGGGAGCGTCGCTGCACAGCTATTTTCAGGTCTCTCCAGAGATGTTTGATCGGGTTCAAGTCCAAGATCTGGCTGGGTCACTCAAGGACATTCAGGGACTTGCCCCGAAGCCAATCTTGCATTGTCTTGGCTGTGTGCTTAGGGTTGTTGCCCTGTTGGAAGGTGAACCTTCGCCCCAGTTTGAGGTCCTGAGTGCTCTGGAGCAGGTTTTCATCAAGGATCGATCTGTACTTTGCCTCGATCCTGACTAGTTTCCCTGTCCCTGCCGCTGAAAAACATCCCCACAGCATGATGCTGCCACAACCATGCTTTACCTTAGGGATGGTGCCAGGTTTCCTCCAGATGTGACGCTTGGCATTCAGGTAAAACAGTTCAATCTTGGTTTCATCATACCAGAGAATCTCATTTCTCATGGTCTGAGAGTCTTTAGGTGCCTTTTGGCCATCTCCAAGCGGGCTGTCATGTGCCTTTTACTGAGGAGTGGCATCAGTCTGGCCACTCTACCATAAAGGCCTGATTGGTGGAGTGCTGCAGAGATGGTTGTCCTTCTGGAAGGTTCTCCCATCTCCACAGAGGAACTCTAGAGTTCTGTCAGAGTGACCATCGGGTTCTTGGTCACCTACCTGACCAACGCCCTTCTCCCCGATTGTTCAGTTTGGCTGGGCGTCCAGCTCTAGGAAGAGTCGTGGTGGTTCCAAACTTCTTCCATTTTAGAATGATGGAGGCCACTGTGTTCTTTGGGACCTTCAATGCTGCAGACATTTTTTGGTACCCTTCACCAGATCTGTGCCTCGACACAATCCTGTCTCTGAGCTCCACAGACAATTCCTTTGACCTCATGGCTTGTTTTGTGCTTTGACATGCACTGTCAATTGTGGGACCTTATATAGACAGGTGTGTGCCTTTCCAAATCATGTCACATCAATTTAATTTACCACAGGTGGACTCCAATCAAATGGTAGAAGCATCTCAAGGATGATCAATGGAAACAGGATGCAGCTGAGCTCAATATCAAGTCTAATAGCAAAGGGTCTGATAACTTATGTATATAAGGAATTTTTGTTCTGTATTTTTATTTTTTTATACATTTGGGAAAACCTGTAAAAACCTTTTTTCGCTTTGTAGTTATGGGGTATTGTGTAGAATGCTGAGGAAATATGTTTATCAATCAGTTTTAGATTAAGGCTGTTACGTAACAATATTGTGAAAATGTCGAGGGGTCTGAATACTTTCCGAAGGCACTGTATGCCGGCAAGCATGCTATGACACCGACATGCATTTCTCTATGTCAGATTGCTACTGCGTCTGCTATACAGATATAGACGTTTAGAAGGAGGGTAATTCATAAATTCTCGACCAGAATATTTCGTATAAAGATAAGCATTATATTGTTAGATTATAGGAGTAACTCTGGTAGGCATGACACAGTCTTCCTCATCTCGAGTTCAACTGTCAAAGTCAGCTGGAGCGCCAGGGCGCACTGCCATCATATCATTGGCCTGCAGTAGCTAAAGCTTAATAATAGCCACACCATACCAAACCTTCACAAACGTTTCTAAACTTTATTAGGGTAATATCAAAAGTAAGTCAAGCCATTGTTTATAATGTAAACCAGGGAAAAAACGCACTAGGCTCCCATGTGCCCCTCTAAATAACCACACAAACCTCCCCAAAGCAACAAAAAAAACATTGACAACCCTCCCCTATTTTTGACCACCCTCCACCCCAGTAAATTTAGATCTGTCCCTAACCATGAATAGGCTATTTTCATAGTGAAAACAACTTAGCATTATTTACGACCATTAACAAAGGGTTACAATGTAGCAACCACTGGATCAGTTCGTTTGCATGGCCCGGTTTCCCGGGTGGATGGAGATATTCCTATGGACCAATGGAAGGGTGAACTCCGCTTACGCGGGGCACCGGGCCATGCCAACGAAGTCGCCCAATAGCCAATAAGAATGCAAAGATTTCTACTGGGAGACCAATAGTAATGCGGCATCTGCCTGGCGCTCCCAGTCCTACTTGTGTTGAGTGGATCACGGTCTAGCGTGGGACAACAGCTACTGACGTCTCCACATATCATAGTCGCTCCGGTTCATGTACGTTCAGCAATTTATGTGTCAATTAGAACCGCATGCAACTTGGTTGGTCAATTTGGGGGAAGATTGCGAGTATTTAGGGAAATAACAATTTCCGTGCCACTGAATTAACCGAAATAACAATCAGTAATGGACGAGAAGTGTTTTACGAAGGAGATCGACTTATGGATCGAACAAATCAACGACTGCAAACAGCTGTCAGAGAGCCAAGTCAAAACGCTTTGCGAAAAGGTAAGTTACGGTATACGGGAATATACTTTTCCATTGTAAAATCTTTCAGTGTAACATTCAGGGGGATGATACTATACATATTGCGCAGTTTGTCGCTATCAACACTTGCCAAATAGCTTATAACATAATCCTGTCTAGTTTCAAGAGTGGTTATTAATATAGCCTACGTTCTCGTGTAGGTCTATCTAAAATGTTAGGGGTGTTTTTAGCTTCATACTGTATGACTGAGTGTCGTGTGGCAAAATCATTGCGCTTGTCAAAGTGTGAAGTATTTTTATTTGTTTGATCTGGTCAAACCATACACACTTAAGTACAGTTGTAAAACAGACATACACACATCCCGGATTCCCACACTGTGGGACACGACAAGAACTAGGTCAGACAGAACTTTCACTTTATCAAGTCATCAGTACACCACCTAGGGTCTGAGCAGGGATTTAACATCAATCTTCATTGATAATCTTTTCACTTGGGTGTAACACTTATGTATGGGCTTAAATACTCTTTTATATATATATATATATATATATATATATATATATATATATATATATATATATATATATATATATATATATATATATAACCAGGTGTGTCTACTCATGTACTCGTTTGACTTGTTTACAAACAGGTGATTCGTGTCCTGAGATGATTTGTAGGTTAGAGGCCAGGATTACAGTATGGATGAAAATGGTACTCTGCTAGAATTTCCCATTGCCAAATATTCACCACTAGGCTACAAGGTGTCAGTGATCACATTCTATTAGCCTGTGGAGTTCAGTCTCAAGTGAGTGGTTTTGCCAGTTACTCAATGGTTTCCATTTTGTTGTTGTAATCAGTTCTCACAAACCCCTGAACACGTGTTATGAGAATTTTGTTATCAATGTTCATAAACTTCAATTAATCTACTCAGTCTGCAACCCAGAGTTTGTAAGATTCTGGTTGAATGAAGCAGACGAGTCCCAGCTTACAAAAACCAAGTGTTTATTCACGAGAACATTCTGAAGTCCATTATACAAAGACATCCATTTTATAGCTGCGCACATACTTCCACACAAACAGTAGCTATCCTACGCACATACTTCCACACAAACAGTAGCTATCCTACGCACATACTTCCACACAAACAGTAGCTATCCTACGCACATACTTCCACACAAACAGTAGGTATCCTACGCACATACTTCCACACAAACAGTAGGTATCCTACGCACATACTTCCACACAAACAGTAGGTATCCTACGCACATACTTCCACACAAACAGTAGGTATCCTACGCACATACTTCCACACAAACAGTAGGTATCCTACGCACATACTTCCACACAAACAGTAGGTGAGTTTAAAAAAAATCTTTCTCCATAGTTCTCACCACGGTATCACTACCCAGCCGACAGTTCCATTCCCCCGAGATTAGGGAAACCTTGAAGTACTCCCTATGCCCTCATAAATTCCTCAGAGGCCTAGCCAGGTCGGTCCAAACACAGTTTAACTGTTCTCGGTATCTTTCTTCGGCCCCCATATACAAGTTAAAATCCTGAGCTACGCCTTGCTCTGTCTGTTTTTCCACTATACAGATACATTGTTTAACCTAATTCTGACTAAAACTACACAAATCAGATTATAATTTTATGATTCTAATCAATTTCATACAATTATAAGGTTTCAGTGGAATTATTTAATCATTATCTTTCAACATTTAAATTATTTTATCAACATGTGATTGACCAGCTCTTGAACAGTAGGTGTAAGCATAGTAGTGGTGTGGTTTTAGAGCACACATTTGCTCAGTGATGGCTGACATCCATCCCCTGTGCATTTTGTTAATGTGTTCAGCAGAATGCGCAGCCAGAGTAAATATAGCCTTGGATGTGAGTGATTCTGAGTTGCATCACTACCACATTGTTGCTGGGCTTTGTGACTCAATATAACACTTGTGGAATGGCCTCTGTCTTGGGATACAAATTACAGAATGGTGGAAGAGGGATTTACTGATGAACTTCACACTTTGTTTATTCTGTGAAATCATTCTAGGCTGACGGTTTTCTTATTACTATTGTCAATTTTCTTATTAAACTCTATTGCACTATTTCCTGGTCTGGCACGTTTAATTATTTCACCTTTTGTTTATTTTGGGAAGTTAGTTAAGAACATTCTTATTTACAATAAGATTTCTTATTTACAAATTGCCTGCCAAAAGGCAAAAAGCCTCCTGTGGGGACAGGGCTGGGATTTTAAAAAGAAAATATAGGACAAAACACACATCACAACATGGTAGCAGCACAAAACATGGTACAAACATTATTGGCCACAGACAACAGCACAAAGGGCAAGAAGGTAAGAGACGACATATCATGTAAAGCAGCCACAACTGTCAGTGTCCATGATTTGAGTCTGAATGAAGAGATTGAGATAAAATGGTCCAGTTTGAATGTTTTCTTGCAGCTCGTTCATTGCTAGCTCCAGCGAACTGAAAAGAGGAGGGACACAGGGATGTGTGCTTTAGGGAACTTTAACAGAATGTGACTGGCAGAACGAGTATTGTATGTGGAGGATGAGGGCTGCATTAGGGATCTCAGATAGGGGGAGTGAGGCATAAGAGGGTTTTATAAATAAGCATCAACCACTGGGTCTTGTGACGGGTATACAGTGATGACCAGTTTACAGAGGAGTATAGAGTGCAGTGATGTGTCCTATATAAGGCGTGTTGGTGGCAAATCTGATGGCCTACTGGTATAGAACATCTAGCCGCTCGAAAGCACCCTTACCTGCCGCTCTATAAATTACGTCTCCGTAATCTAGCATGGGTAGGATGGTCATCTGAATCGGTGTTAGTTTGGCAGCTGTGGTGAAAGAGGAGCAATTACAATAGAGGAAACCAAGTCTATATTTAACTTTACCCTGCAGCTTTGATATGTTCTGAGAGAAGGACTGTGTACTGTCTAGCCATACTCCCAAGTACTTGTATGAGGTGACTGCACCTGTGGGAAGAGGGGCATTCTTCTTACCGAACCACATGATCTTAGTTTTGGAGGTGTTAAGGGCAGATAAAGCTTGTTGGACACTAAGAAAGCTTTGTTGTAGAGCGTAACACAAAATCCAGGAGGGGCCAGCTGAGTATAAGACTGTATCTGCATATAAATGGATGAGAGAGCTTCCTACTGCCTGAGCTATGTTGATGTAAATTAAGAGCTTGGGGCTTAAACATTAGCCTTGAGGTACTCCCTTGGTGACAGGCAGTGGCTGAGACAGCAGATGTTCTGACTTTATACACTGCACTCTTTGAGAGAGAGAACCAGGCCAAAGACACCCTCAGAGACACCAATACTCCTTAGCCAGCACACAAGAATGGAATGGTCTCCCGTTTTAAAAGCTTAGGGCAAGTCAATAAAAATAGCAGCACAACATTGCTTAGACTCGAGGGAAATGTTGACATAATTTAGGAACTTTTAAAGTTTGCCTTGACACATCCATAACCTGCGTGGAACCCAGATTGCGTACCACAGAGAATACTATAGACATCAAGAAAGCCAGTTGATTATTGACAAGTCTTTCCAACACTTGATAAACAGGGGAAATTGAAATTGGCCAAAAACAGTTAGGACCAGCTTGAGTGCCTCCTTTTTAAATACATGACCCCCATGTCTGCCTTCCAAGCAAGGGGAACCTCCCCAGAGAGGAGCGACAGGCTTGGCGATGATGGGCGCAGCAACCTTAATGAAGGGTCTAACCCATCTGACCCAGATGTTTTTTGTGGGTCAAGTTTAAGGATCTCATTTAGCACTTCGGACACAGTGGCTGCCTGCCAGGAGACACTTTGTAGCGTGGGAGGAGCATCAGGGCTAGTTGCATTAGAAGGGGTGGGAGATGAGAATGTTGGCAGGGCAAGGAGGCATGGCTGAGGCAAATAGGAATCCTGACTTAATGAAGTGGTGATTTTAAAGAGCTCAGCCATGTGCTCCTTGTCAGTAACAACTACATCATCAACATTAAGGGACATGGGCAGCTGTGAGGAGGAGGGTTTATTCTCCAGGTCTTTAACCGTTTTCCATAATTTCTTGGTTAGAACTGCTCCTTAAACTAATTAACTTTGGCCTTCCGGGTAGCCTGAGTGCACCTATTTGTAATTCGCCTGAATGAGAGCCAGTCAGGCTGAGTATGCGTGTGCCGAGCCTTTCGCCAACTGGAATTCTTGAGGTGGAGTAACTCTGCCAGATTACGGTTTAACCAGGGGCCGTTTTTTTAAATGTGTTTTCTTTATGGGGGTGTGTTTGTAAAGGCCGGGAGAGGTCTTAGGGCATTTAGGGGACAGGCCGGCGCTGATGGTGGACGATTACACCCAGCAACAGTCAACGAAGAGCTATTTGAAAGTTTAATGCTTAAAACGTCAATTTGTTTGGGGACAGACTTGGTGGAGACATCCAAGCACTGAAGGTGATCCTTGGTAAAGATTGCCACTCCACCTTTGGAAGATCTGTCTTGCTGAAAATGTTATAACCAGAAAGGTTAACATCAGTATTCAAAACACTTTATTAACCATGTCTCAGTAATGACCAACACAACTAGATTGGAGCCGTGAACCCCCACTTTCAATTGATACATTTTAGGTAATAAGCTTTTAGTGTTGACGTGCAGAAAACCCAGGCTTTTACGAGAGCAGAAATCAGTGAAACAGATCAGAGCACAAGTCAGAATTGGGGCTAGCAACAGTATATGTGCTATGGTGTATATGCACATTTCCAGGTATCATCAGCAGTAATACAATCAGGGCACAGCAGAGGACAGGGAGAGCTCTGCAGTGTTGATTTATGACGTTTGAATGCGCATTTAGATAGCAACAAGATCATATTGTTCAGCAATTTCATCAGGTAACATGAATACAAAGCCAGCGAGTGGCGGATAGAATAGGATGGGAGGCCAGGAGTCTGTGTAACCAATAGAGTCCCGAGTGTGGGAACAAACGGACTGTATCACAGTTGGGTAAACAAGCAAGTTCACAGTCAACAAAGCATGCAGGAGTCCTGAGGCAAATAGCATAGAGCACAAGAAAAAATATACACTGCTCAAAAAAATAAAGGGAACACTTAAACAACACAATGTAACTCCAAGTCAATCACACTTCTGTGAAATCAAACTGTCCACTTAGGAAGTAACACTAGATTGACAATAAATTTCACATGCTGTTGTGCAAATGGAATAGACAAAAGGTGGAAATTATAGGCAATTAGCAAGACACCCCCAAAAAAGGAGTGATTCTGCAGGTGGTGACCACAGACCACTTCTCAGCTCCTATGCTTCCTGGATGATGTTTTGGTCACTTTTGAATGCTGGCGGTGCTCTCACTCTAGTGGTAGCATGAGACGGAGTCTACAACCCACACAAGTGGCTCAGGTAGTGCAGTTCATCCAGGATGGCACATCAATGCGAGCTGTGGCAAAAAGGTTTGCTGTGTCTGTCAGCGTAGTGTCCAGAGCATGGAGGCGCTACCAGGAGACAGGCCAGTACATCAGGAGACGTGGAGGAGGCCGTAGGAGGGCAACAACCCAGCAGCAGGACCGCTACCTCCGCCTTTGTGCAAGGAGGTGCACTGCCAGCGCCCTGCAAAATGACCTCCAGCAGGCCACAAATGTGCATGTGTCTGCTCAAACGGTCAGAAACAGACTCCATGGTATGAGGGCCCGGCGTCCACAGGTGGGGGTTGGGCTTACAGCCCAACACCGTGCAGGACGTTTGGCATTTGCCAGAGAACACCAAGATTGGCAAATTCGCCACAGGCGCCCTGTGCTCTTCACAGATGAAAGCAGGTTCACACTGAGCACATGTGACAGACGTGACAGTCTGGATACGCCGTGGAGAACGTTCTGCTGCCTGCAACATCCTCCAGCATGACCGGTTTGGCGATGGGCCAGTCATGGTGTGGGGTGGCATTTCTTTGTGGGGCCGCACAGCCCTCCATGTGCTCGCCAGAGGTAGCCTGACTGCCATTAGGTACCGAGATGAGATCCTCAGACCCCTTGTGAGACCATATGCTGACACATGCACATTTGTGACCGCCAGCATTCAAAAGTGACCAAAACATCAGCCAGGAAGCATAGGAACTGAGAAGTGGTCTGTGGTCACCACCTGCAGAATCACTCCTGTTTTGGGGGTGTCTTGCTAATTGCCTATAATTTCAACCTTTTGTCTATTCCATTTGCACAACAGCATGTGAAATTTATTGTCAATCAGTGTTGCTTCCTAAGTGGACAGTTTGATTTCACAGAAGTGTGATTGACTTGGAGTTAAATTGTGTTGTTTAAGTGTTCCCTTTATTTTTTTGAGCAGTGTATAATGACTTGGGGCTAGCCATTGTAAGTAGGGATGCACCGATATTACATTTTTGGCTGATAGAGATATCCAATGTTTTTCTTGACAAAAAAACGATACAGATATTTAAAATTGTAGCGGCCTTTTAAGCATTCTAGTGCAGTTAAATAGTTGAAACACACACTGACCAAAAAGTTATTTTGTTGTAATTTATGTGTGTCCCTATTACCACTAAAACACAATCAAAACATGTTTATTTCACTTACTTGCTGTGCTGTTTCGTTGTTCAGTCATTTCATTTTCAACCAGGATTTCATCATACATGTCAAGCAGTGATGTTTCAGCTGTCTGGCCTCTTCTGTCGTGGGTTCTCTTCCTCGGTGCTCACTGTCTATTTCAGTCTTGTCCAGCTGTTTAACATTTCACGTAAACCCTGTTTCTTGTCTGCATCGAAGTAGCGGCCCTTGTACCTAGCATCGAGCATGGTGGCGACACCGTAGAGGTTCAAAATGCCACCGACTCACTTGTTCATAGCCTCTAGTAGAGTACTTTTGCAAGTTAACCCCACGGTCTGTCGGCAGTTTTGTTGTGCCGGCATTTCAATGCCATGACAGAGGGTATCACGTCTGCTGCAGACACAGTTGATGAGCTTATTTCTCGAGTCAGTTGTTTTGAATGGAGCTAGGCGTGTGTTCATGTTTCAAACTTGTTCTCAAATGCCATTGAAATAGCAGCAGCGGTATGAGAACCAGCACATTCTTGAGCATGAATGCTAATAATAGCAGTGTAACAGTATAACTTTAAACCGTCTCCTCGCCCCGACACGGGCACGAACCAGGGACCCTCTGCACACATCGACAACGGTCGCCCACGAAGCATCGTTACCCATCGCTCCACAAAGGCCACGGCCCTTGCAAAGCAAGGGGCAACACTACTTAAGTCTCAGAGCAAGTGACGTAACTGATTGAAATGCTACTAGCGCGTACCCGCTAACTAGCTAGCCATTTCACATCCGTTACACTCACCCCCCTTTCAACCTCCTCCTTTTCCGCAGCAACCAGTGATCCGGGTCAACAGCATCAATGTAACAGTATAACTTTACGTCGTCCCCTCGCCCCGACACGGGCGCGAACCAGGGACCTTCTGCACACATCAACAACGGTTACCCATCGCTCCACAAAGGCCACGGCCCTAGCAAAGCAAGGGGCAACCCTACTTAAGTCTCAGAGCAAGTGACGTAACTGATTGAAATGCTACTAGCGCGTACCCGCTAACTAGCTAGCCATTTCACATCCGTTACAGCAGCACAAAGATAACAAAAAGGCTATATGCAACGATCTTTGAAACTTCAAAATAGATCCACACCGCAGACATTGTGGGCTAGGTTAGGAATGCTGTGTAGCTCTTTTTGTGGCATTATGTCATCTACCTACGTTTATTTAGGTATGCACATCAGCTTTTACATTGGTGTTAAACTAGACATCGAGCCGATGTCATTTTTAGCTAATATCGCCTACTCCGATATGCTTACCGATCGTGCATCCCTAATTGTAAGTTCAGAGTCACTCGCCCCAACAGCGCGTGTGTGTGGTGGAGGCGAGCGACACCTCGGGGGAGAGGGAGCAGTGTGGCGGGGGTACCTGTACCAGACAGAGGGAGACAGGCCAGGGCACATGGTGAACAGATCGCCAGGTGGAATCCAAGCAGCAGGCAACGGGAGTAGGTGTCACACCCGCTTGGGAGAAGTGTTTTTTTCTTTTGTTTTTCTCTCCCCCCGGGAGGCAGATTCCTTGTAGAAAATCTTAGCTACCTAACGTAGCTAGCAAGTCTCCCTTCGTTCAGTTTTTTTCCCACGTGGAAAAGGTCGTTAGCTAGCTATTTTATCTTCATTTCCGGCGTTTGGTACTTTACGACGCGTAAATATCTGACTTAAATTAGTTTGAGTGCCACCTTGTATCATATTTTTGCTCAATTACTATTCTGTTTTTATTTTTACTACTCTTTGTTTTCACTTTCTGTATTGTCGAAAGGTGACCTGTAAGTAAGCATTTCATTGCACTGTGTATGACGAATTAACGAACATGATGTTTTTAGCTGATGCCAGCAAGGCATATCTTTAGTAGGTGCGGTTATGAGGGTTGAGGCATTTACATCATCCATTCAATATAGACATGTTGATCAGTTGTTTTAGGTTACTGATGAAAGATCTGTCTTCTGAGGTCATACCATATTGTAAGCTGTATTGACTCTATAGAACATTGGTAAACATAATATAGTATAAGTCCCACTGACCTACAATAGTTTGTCGGGTTCTGGCCCTTATCTGATTATTTATTTGGTCATTTCCTCAAAGTAATTTGGAAACGTGTCAGGTTTGTTTAATATGCCTTGGTTGTGCTGTTTCTCTCCTCAATCTGCCAGTGTCTCTCCCTTGTTTTCTCAGGGCGTTGCTGCCTGTAGCAGAGATCTCTCGCTCATCTCTGACCCACACAATGACACAGCCCTGCTCTACTCTATGCCTGCTCCTTTCCCAATTGGGATTCATGCTCTAAAAGCTCCTTATACCACTCAAACCCCAGTGTAGTTCTGCCAACAATTTATTATCCCAGCCAGACACTTCAAGGAGCATCTCTACTGTTTTTTTAAAATGAATTTGTTGTTCCTTGAATGGTCTGGAGACTGGCCTAGGCATATGTTGCCACTTTTTTCAAAGACCAACACTGATGCTTTTTGAGGGGGGAGGGGGAGATTGCATGCAGAGTTATATTTGTTGCCAATGCAATCAGGTGCATTATATAACAGTAGTGGACTTTTCTGCTATAATATTATCTGCTTTGCCCCCAGCAGGCCTTATTGTTCTTCTTAGAGCTGCCCTTCACAGTCCACTGGTTTCTAGGAACTGCATTGCAATTCAACTAGCTTGCCAAATGTCATTGGTCTATTTTCTTGGGGACGTTACCGGTGGGAAGGGAGGCTCTCAAACGTTTTGCAACGTAGCCTACAACATAGCCTTATGTTTGTTTTGTCCAGGGTAAGGAGAAACTTTGCCTAATTGTGTGTGGTTTTGTCCAGGCGAAGGAAATTTTGACCAAGGAATCCAACGTGCAGGAGGTCCGATGTCCTGTTACAGTGTGTGGAGACGTCCACGGCCAGTTCCACGACCTCATGGAGCTCTTCAGAATCGGAGGGAAGTCTCCAGACACAAACTACCTGTTCATGGGAGACTACGTTGACCGAGGCTACTACTCTGTAGAAACTGTCACACTACTTGTAGCACTTAAGGCAAGTATTGTTAACGTGCACTTGGAATTTTGAATGACCATTCATATTTGAACTTGCCCTACGAGAGTCCTCAATGATAATTTTACACAGGGCTTTGTGATGCCAAAGTAATATAATGCTAATATACACATTCAGAATGCCCTGGTAGGCTATTCATTCAACAGTGCTGTTTAGTAATCCCCTGTATTTTGAACATTGATCGCAGGTTAGGTACCGTGAACGCATCACAATCCTTCGGGGGAACCACGAAAGCAGACAAATCACACAAGTGTACGGCTTCTATGACGAGTGCTTAAGGAAATACGGCAATGCAAACGTATGGAAATACTTCACAGACCTCTTCGATTACCTTCCTCTCACGGCCTTGGTAGATACTCAGGTAAGAGGTGTTAAATTAATATTTTAAGTATCCCTATGTCTTTGTTATTACGGGGCTATCACTCTGTTATTAGTGTGCCTTGTGCAGGAGTCTCGTTGTTGATGAACCTGGCCTGAGTGGAATTGCAACCATGTGTTGTGCTAATACGGTTGAGTAAATGTTGTTAAACTAGATCCTGGTCGTTTTGAGGTTTCACACATTTAATCCACATGAGGTTGAATCTGCAGTGCTTTAACTGTTGTATGCTGTAAATAAAAATTCCCTCAAGATATGTATGTATGTTATGTCTCAGTCAAACTGTTACAGAGTCAGAACCAATATTTAAATTATCATGTAAAATGTTCTGTTTTCTTTCCCTTCTAAGATATTCTGTCTTCACGGAGGCCTGTCTCCGTCCATAGACACGTTGGATCACATCCGAGCGCTGGACCGTTTGCAGGAAGTGCCACACGAGGTACATGGCTCAACAACCCTGCTTCTGAGCATACTCTGCTGATTCATTGCTGCTAGTTAGAAGTAACTTTTAGGTACAGGTCTAGGATAAGTTTGTCTGCTCCTAATCCCAACTTCGACCATTTGGTCGAAAAACACAACTGACCATATTGACTTTCGATCCTACTCTATCTTATTGCCTCCCCCGCTCTGTGACCTTATTCACCATATAGATCTTTATCCATATCTTTATTACTATGCTGCTTACACACGTCTCCTCTCTTCCACAGGGCCCCATGTGTGACCTGCTGTGGTCAGACCCAGATGACCGTGGGGGCTGGGGCATCTCCCCCAGGGGGGCCGGCTACACCTTTGGCCAGGATATATCCGAGACATTTAACCATGCCAACCGCCTTACCCTGGTTTCCAGAGCTCACCAGCTGGTTATGGAGGTAAGCTGTCTGTCGCTGATTCGACATGCTTGAAATCTGAAAGGTGATCATAATGTATGAAAGTTTATCTGAATGCATTAAGTTAGCCACCTCATTCAGGTTGATGCATATGTACTATAAAATGATGTCTGTAGGACTGTCTCAGATTTCTGATTCACTACTACACTGTTCTCCTGTTTTTTCTTTCTATAGGGTTACAACTGGTGCCACGAGCAAAACGTGGTAACTATATTCAGTGCACCAAATTACTGTTACCGTTGTGGTAACCAGGCATCTATCATGGAACTCGACGACACCCTGAAATACTCCTTGTAAGCATATTGATTACCGTTCCATGAATGGGCAACTGTCCTCAGTTTGTTGCTCTACCAGCAAGGTCCTCTAGTTCTGGAGGAGGAAGTAAAAGAGCATCTGTTAAATGTTATGATCCATCAACTCAACAGGATTTTAGATTAAAAACAAGGTGTTTGTTTTCCAGCCTGCAGTTTGACCCTGCGCCTCGTAGAGGGGAACCCCATGTCACCCGTCGCACCCCAGACTACTTCCTGTAAAACCTCACCACTTGTACATTATTGCCATGATTTATGAAAGAACCTTCAGCATCCAAAACATTGGGAGAGGGGGGCAGGGTTGGGCGACACAGCAAAACATCAATGTACATAATTGTATTCACACCACTATTTAAGCATTCACATAACATCTGTACATGGACCAAAAAGTGTTACAAAGTTCTCCAAGGACTCCAATTCCTTACTATTCTGGCTCTACTCCCCCGTTTCAAATCTCAGGATTACCACAGTAACCAAGTTTTGTTAATTGAAACATTTTCAATCCAATGCACCAAGGCTGATTTTGTGAATCCGCACATTTTTCAGTTATTTTTTTTTACCTGTTTGCCCTTAAACATCTGCATTGGACTTTTTTTTTTTTCATCTATCAAATCACCAGGCAGGTCAAAACTACATCCTACCAAAACAAGCTGAAATGGCTCTTACACTTAAAAGGGCATTATCATATTACAACCTCGGTGTGGAAATGTATATAAAGCACAGTAAAATCACATTTGAGCATTTGAGCGGACTTTGTGTTTTTACAAGTCAGAAGATGGCTGTTAAACTCTACAGAATGTTGTGGGTTTTTTTGTCTTAAATATATTTAGTCACAAGGTTTTTGCTGGGTTAAACAGATGCCCTTCCAAGTGTGTGTGTGGCAGACAGATCAATAAATTCCATTGGAAACAGTCACACACTAAATCATAATAATGAGGAGTGAGTTTGTATTGAGGGATCCTGTTGAATAAAGAATTAAGTTGCTCCTGGACTTGTGACATGTTTACTCAATTGATTTTATGGCTTCATCTGATGATGTTGATGGACTTGATGAATAATGATTATGTTATCTAAGTGATGGCACAATATGCTGACCAAACAATAAACTATGATTGATAGTAGGTGAAGGAAGAAAGCTTCCATGGATGCTGAGGATATTTTGTTACTTCATTATGTCCCTTAGTCTCATTTTCACATAGCTAAGCAATAACTGCACTGATTATTTTAATCGTACTGTAGGGATAAATACTTCGGATCCAACAACCATTAAACCACTGCTAATTTCCCAAAAATGTGAAAAAGCAGTAACGTAAACTCGTACATCGCCTTGGTCCGTACAATTGCCCTTATTTTAGCGCCCCAAAAACGTAATACTTCCAGATCAACTGTAATGTCAATACCATTGAAAAGCACAATTTCTCCCCTTTCCAACATTCAATTATATGACCTAAACGCTGCCCGTTTCTGCATAATTCAAGCAGGCAATCAGCCCTTTCGGGTCTTTTTAAAAATGGCGGGTGGGGAAGCGAAACTAATGCGTGAGTGAGGAGAGATGTGTGGGAAAATTGCTTTTTTTTTTCACTCGATCTGTTCAACTTATCACCTCAAATGTAAATAAAACACTAAAGAGTTTATATAATGTGTCATTACATACCTATTTGAAGGTTTGTGTCGAATTTGAATCGGGTTTTTAGGGCGGTGCTAAAGTGATCTTAGAAGTAGGGGCTTTGAGAATGATGATCGCATGCAATGACGCAAAAAAATGACTAGGTATCCCCCTTACCCCTGTCATTGTCCATTTCTTGTTTTTAAACGATGAGAGAAGTGCTACACCATGTGGAGAGAGATTGTAAGAGAAATAGTTGCTTTATGCGTGCATGTACGTTACGACATGATACGTCACGATGTAACGGAGGGGCCGTTTTTTTTCAACTTTTCTCCAATATTATAGAACCATTACCATGTCGATCAACGCTTGAATAGAAACCTAATTCACACCCCCGATTTTGAAGTCAACACAGTCGCTACAATCCCATTAGTTTTCTTTGTAGCCTCGTTTGAATGTTGCGGTTGCGCACATTTGTACGGAATGGGGTGAGTTTACGTTATCGTATCGTCATACCTGAGGAAAAGTGAAGATACCAAATAGAAAATGACTCAAGTGAAAGTCACCCAGTAAAAAAGTATTTGGTTTTAAATATAGTTAAGTATTTAAAGTATACGTTTCAAATCGTTTATATTAAGCAAACTAGACGGCACTATTTTCGTATTTTTGTTTAAATTTACGGCTAGCTTGGGGCGATCTCTAACACTCAGACAATTTATAAACAAAGCATGTGTGTTTAGTGAGTCCGCCAGATCAGAGGCAGTAGGGATGACTAGGGATGTTTTCTTGATTAAATAAATACATTTTACAATTGTCCTGTCCTGCTAAGCATTCTAAATGTAACGTGTACTTTTGCGTGTCAGGAAAAAAATTACCTTATTTTCTTTAGGAATGTAGTAAAGTAAAAGTTGTCAAAAATATAAATAATAAAGTACAGATACCGCAAATAAACTTAGGTACTTCCCATCAGTGCTGTAAAGTACCTACTATTCAAGTAAGGTTCCAACAAAGGGTAAGCCAACAATCACTAACATGGCGTTCAAAAAAAATATTAACGGATTTTCTACTTGGCAAACAATAGTACTGCACAAAGAGTGACACAATTACGCTGATTTGTTTTATTACGCTGGGACCATTGATTGACAGCCTACAGCATTAAAGAGTAACATGCGCAGATATAATTTTATACATTTTGGACGCAAAAATGTACAGAAATGTAACGTTACAAAATATTAACATATTAGCATAAAAATAGATACTGGGTGAAATTCTGTTAACGTAGCTAAATGGGGAAAATCACTCCTATTGTACAGGCATATCACAAGACTACTCATTTGCTTCCCCCACATTTGACAAAGCGAAAGCTTAGTTGGCTGGCCATTAATATAGTTCCACTGACTGCCTGGGCTCCGTTTTGGCCCTGTTGACGTTTAAAAAAGAATTATCTGAATTTTCTTTAAAAACTTTCACAGTAAGTAACGGGCATTTACATATGATGTAGTTATGTCTTTGTGAAATAATGGTTGTTCTGAATGTATTCGTATGTCTAGCTAAATCGAAATAGGTTGAATATGGTTGCTAAGTAAGACGGGGCCTTGCTGACAACGCTGAGTTAGCTAGCCGCGTTAGCTTCATTTTCTGGCTGTCGTTCGCAGTAACAGTTACTGTTAACAAAAAGTAACGTTATTATTGTTAAATGTTAAGCGAAACGCTACCGTTGAGTCCATCTTATTTCACCATTGGACTGCTTCAGACTCCCTGTTTTGTTGACAGTTGTCCAGACAGTAACGTTAGCTGGAATCGAGGTTAGTTAATGTAATATTAAACCTATAACTTACTAATGGTAACTAGTAAGTTAGTGCGTGAACTGGTAGCTAGCGAATTAGCTTGCTACCGTTAACTAGCTAAGTTACCTGTCTACCATAACATGTTTTAAAATCTTACATGGCAAGTGTTTCGGTAACGTTAGGTACCTACAGGCGTTAAGATACTTCGCTAGTTAGCGAACGTTAACGTTAGTAGCTAACAGCATCCAGGGAAATTGCCTTCTAGCTAACATTAGCTAGCCACCTTAACTAATGTCGCTAACGTCAGCTAACTGTTAGCTACTTGTTTTGTTAGCCACCTAGCGATATAACATGTACTTTATGGCCACTGATATTAGTCATCACTGCTAGGTAACGTTTACGCCTGAAGCTGACAACCGTTTTCCTGTTATTTTACAGATGCCAACAATTAAACTGCAAAGTTCAGATGGGGAGATCTTTGAGGTGGATGTGGAAATAGCAAAGCAGTCTGTGACAATAAAGACAATGCTGGAAGGTATGTATCTAGCTATGTACTCTGTAGTTATGCGGTTGTAACATGAGGTTGAACATCATTGACGTAGCCTACATAGCTATCAGTACATATTGCACAGTTCAGACGGTAAAATACATTTATCAAAACTGTCTTGCAGCATCTGAGTGCACTTGTCTAATGGTTGTCTTTGACAGATTTGGGTATGGATGATGAAGGAGATGATGATCCAGTCCCCCTCCCGAATGTGAATGCTGCTATCCTCAAGAAGGTAAGTGGAGTGGACTCACTGTCACACATCCCATATCTGGTGCAATGGACTGAGGGACAGGTAAACTGTTTGGCGATGGCCATGGAGAACCTTAGTAAAGTGCCTGCTCCCAACCAGAGCTTGCTTTATTATCTATAATTCCATTCTCTGTTATATTGTACATTCATTCTATCCATAGTGGTACAATTCAATTGAACCCAAACCAGGCTTTTCTCCTAGAAGTGCCACATTTTGGCACAATTTGAAACCGATAAAAGTTAAACTTGTAGACAGAAGGATGGTCTCAAACCTGTAACATAGATCCTTACCTATGTGGGAGGCACTGTGAGACTCCACGCTGATGGTAGGGATAGTTGTCCTTATGGATGATCACTACAGTCCAGTGTTCATGTGGTCAATGGATGATTTGAAGAGTATAACATAACAAAAGCGCCTCTCATAATCACTATAAACGAAATGGTGGGATTGTCTGCATCAGGTGTTTCGTCCATCCAACCAGTGCTAGTTGGATTAATACTGTGTGAAGGGTTGTAGGATTAAAGTTGACTTTTGTTATTTCCTCCCTGCCAGATTATACAATGTCTTGTGTGTGCGTCTCTCCAACTGAGAGACAAGCTGCTTTGTTCAGCAACTGTATCCATGTAATTAATAGATTTAATTTTGTTTGGGGAATTACATTTTGTTTGGGGAAATGTGTTTGCATAGTTAGACAACTTACATGTCCTGCCTGGCTTGTGGTGAAACCTGTACTGAAACCTGAAGTTCAAGTAAAATGGAAAACCAATCTTGATGTCTGTCCTTAGGCTGTCAGTTTGGCTCTGACATCTGTAGAATAGCATTTCTATCTCTCTGCCAGAAGCATGAAGCTCCAAACAGAAACCTTCCTGTGTGCTCTGTGACCTCCTTCCTCAACTTAGGCCTTTGGAAACGAGACTGGATGGAAGAAGAACGCCTTCCATGTCTGACTTGATTCGCTGAGTGTGCTTGGACTAGTTGTTCTTCACTTTCCTCCCTACAGGTGATCCAGTGGTGCACCCATCATAAAGATGATCCCCCTCCCCCTGAGGATGACGAGAACAAGGAGAAAAGGACGGATGACATACCCGTCTGGGACCAGGAGTTCCTCAAAGTGGACCAAGGAACCCTCTTCGAACTTATTCTAGTGCGTACATACCGCCTCACACTCACAGGTAGCCTAGCGGTTAAGAGCGTTGGGCCAGTAACCGAGAAGTTGCTGGTTGGAATCCCCAAGCCGGCAAGGTGGAAAAATCTGTTGTTTTGCCCTTGAGCAAGGCAGTTAACCCCCAACCACAACAACTGCTCCCCGGGTGCCCGATGACGTGGACGTCGATTAAGGCAGCCCCCCACACCTCTGATTTAGAGGGGTTGGGTTAAATGCGGAAGACGCATTTCGGTTGAATGTATTCAGTTGTGCAACTGACTAGGTATCCCCTTTCCCACTCACAGAAAGAGTTTGACACCTGCACACTTACAAGGAGGAAGTGTCTCAGATCTTGAATTTAATTTAGGCGATGGTTAGCTCGCTGAACATACTGTTGTACAGCACTAGTAAAGTGCTTTGAGTGACAAGTAGGTGCTTAATAACATGTTATAATTAGAGGTAGTAGTTCATTACTAAAGGGCCTTACACACAGGGAGTCCATAACGCCAGCGACACCGCCCAGTTTATAAAGCATCAAACTCTGGTGGTACAAGTAGTGGCTGTTATGATACCTCTGGATTATCCCAAAAAACACAACCCAGAAAAAGGCATCCAGCCCCTGTAATTTGATTGGTCAACGAGGGGAGGCAAAAGTAACATTTTTGTATTTATTTTTTACCTTGAGCGTCCAATAAATTCCCTATGTAGGCGGCAAGTGAAGCTCCTACCTGTGGTAGTGTCACGGTGCTAATCTGCCGCCAGCTTTGCATAGAAACACATGGAGGCGGCTGCATTTTATTTTTCTGTCAGTTCCTGAGCCACATACAATCAGGTATGTGCGTATTACATGAAACAAGCACACTTAATGCATTGGTTATTTTGCAGGGATTGTGCAAAACATTTTTGTAGTGGTGGGGGCTTTTAGGAACTGTGACACAAGTATATCATTTGAGCAGCGGGTTTGACCCAGCTCTTGAAACCTGTTTACATAGCATAAGCTTAGGGCTGAAATAGTTCACGTGGAAGCCAGGCATGTCGAAGCATTTGCAGTTGCTTTCATTCATCCTCATTCTCTTATTTTTTATCTTATTTTATGTTTAGGCCGCAAACTATTTAGACATCAAAGGACTGCTAGATGTCACCTGCAAGACGGTGGCCAACATGATCAAAGGAAAGACCCCAGAGGAGATCAGGAAGACGTTCAACATCAAAAATGACTTCACAGAGGAAGAGGAAGCCCAGGTAATAAGGCCTTTTGTGGTTCTCAGGACGCCTCCCATATGGCACTCTATTCTCTACCAGTGGTTCCCAAACTTTTTATAATCTCGTACCCCTTCAAACATTCAACCTCCAGCTGTGTACCCCCTCTACCACCAGGGTCAGCGCACTATCAAATGTTGTTTTTTGCCATCATTGTAAGCCTGCCACACACACTATACGATACATTTATTAAACATAAGAATTAGTGAGTTTTTGTCACAACCCGGCTTGTGGGAAGTGACAAAAGTGCTCTTATAGGACCAGGGCACAAATAACAATATAGTCAATAATTTTGCTCTTTATTTAACGATCTTACATATAAAACCTTATTTGTTAATTGAAAATTGTGAATAACTCACCACAGGTTAATGAGAAGGGTGTGCTTGAAAGGATGCACATAACTCTGCGATGTTGTATTGGAGAGAGTCTGTCTTAAATCATTTTCCACACAGTCTGTGCCTTAATGTTTTCATGCTAGCTAGGGCCGAGAATCCGCTCTCACATAGGTACGTGGTTGCAAAGGGCATCAGTGTCTTAACAGCGCGATAAGGCAAGACACTGAGCGCAGCCCTATCTCGAAGTCTGGCACTGGCTTCTGATTTAAATTATATTTTTACTGAACCGCTTGTTGCAATTTCGATGAGGCTCTCTTGTTCAGATACCGGTAAGTGGACTGGAGGCAAGGCATGAAAGGGATAACGAATCCAGTTGTTTGGGTCATCCGTTTCGGGAAAGTACCTGCGTTATTGCGCACCCAAGTCACTCAGGTGCTTCGCTATATCACATTTGACATTGTCCGTAAGCTTGACTTCATTTGCACACACAAAATCATATAATGATGGAAAGACCTGTGTGTTGTCCTTGATAATGCAGACAGAAAAGAGCTCCAACTTCTTAATCATAGCCTCAATTTTGTCCCGCACATTGAATATAGTTGCGGAGAGTCCCTATAATCCTAGATTCAGATCATTCAGGCGAGAAAAAACATCACCCAGATAGGCCAGTGGTGTGAGAAACTCGTCATCATGCAAGCGGTCAGACTAGTGGAAATTATGGTCAGTAAAACATTTTTCAATTCAAGAAAACGTGTCAATACTTTGCCTCTTGTAAAAGTTTTACATGGTCGCTGCCCATATCATTGCATGATGCAGAAAATACACGAGAGTTCAGGGGCCTTGCTTTAACTTCTCTGCGCTACGGATCCCTTTTACGGGATAATTTTCCTAAACAACCGCTGAATTGCAGGGTGCAAAATATGACAAAAAATATTTATAATCATGCAATCACAAGTGAAATATACCAAAACACAGCTTAGCTTGTTGTTAATCCACCTATCGTGTCTGCTTTCGTTGCAAAGCATATTTTCAAAATCTATCTAAGCTTTTGTGAGTGTATCAATCAATGCTAGAGCAGTTAGCCTTATTAGCTTGGTTAGCTTGGTCACGAAAGTCAGAAAAGCAATAAAATGAATCGCTTACTTTTGATAATGTTCGGATGTTTGCACTCACGAGACTCCCAGTTACACAACAAATGTTATTTTTGTTTGATAAATATTACTTTTATAACAAAAAAACGCCATTTGGGTTGCGCGTTATGTTCAGAAAACCAAAGCCTCATTCCGTTCGACGGAAATTCCAAAAAGTATCCGTAATGGTAGTAGAAACATGTCAAATGTTTTTTATAATCAATCCTCAGGTTGTTTTTAACAAACAGAATCGATAATATTTCAACCGGACCGTAACCTACTCAATAAGAGAGAAAAGGAAAATGGAGCGCTACCCACTCGCGCGCAGGAACTTATCTGAGGACACCTGCCTACTTTTGTAAAATCTTTCTCATTTTGCAAAATAAAAGCCTAAAACTATGTCTAAAGCCTGGTCACAGCCTGGGGAAGCCATTGGAAAAGGAATCTGGTTGATACCCCTTTAAATGAAAGAAAGACGGGCCATGAAACACAGATTATTTTTTTTATCACTTCCGGGTTAGATTTTCTCAGGTTTTCGCCTGCAGAATCAGTTTTGTTATACTCACAGACAATATTTTGATAGTTTTGGAAACTTGAGTGTTTTCTATCCTAATCTGTAAATTATATGCATTTTCTACGATCTGGACCTGAGAAATAGTCTGTTTACCTTGGGAATGTTATTTTAAAAAATAAAATAAAAAATAATAATAATCTGACCCCTAGCGTTAAGAGGTTAACAAAGTTAACCATTTTCACTGTAGTGTCCAAAACATCTTTCAGACTTCTTTAAGAGCCTCTCGGTGGATGCTGCCGAGTACCCAAGTGGCGTTTGGAGCAACTGCTTGCACGCCACTCCACTATGTCTTCCTGTCATGGCTTTTGCTCCATCAGTACAGATACCAACACATCTTGACCACCAAAGTCCATTTGATGTCACAAAGCTGTCCAGTACTTAAAAAATATCCTCTCATGTTGTCCTGGTTTCCAGGAGAGGATGTCTTCCTTAATTGATCCCCCCATAAAGTTGGAAGTTTACATACACCTTAGCCAAATACATTTAAATTCAGTTTTTCACAATTCCTGACATGTAATCCTAGTAAAAATTCCCCGTTTTAGGTCAGTTAGGATCCCCACTTTATTTTAAGAATGTGAGATGTCAGAATAATAGTAGAGAGAATGATTTATTTCAGCTTTTATTTCTTTCATCACATTCCCAGTAGGTCAGAAGTTTACATATACTCAATTAGTATTTGGTAGCATTGCCTTTAATTTGCCTAACTTGGGTCAAATGATCGGGTAGCCTTCCACAAGCTTCCCACAATAAGTTGGGTGAATTTTGGCCCATTCCTCCTGACAGAACTGGTGTAACTGAGGAAGGTGTTTAGGCCTCCTTGCTCGCACATGTTTTTTCAGTTCTGCCCACATATTTTCTATAGGCTTGAGGTCAGATGGCCACTCCAATACCTTGACTTTGTTGTCCTTAGGCCATTTTGACACAATTTTGGATGTATACTTGGGGTTATTGTCCATTTGGAAGGCCCATTTACAACCAAGCTCTAACTTCCTGACTGATGTCTTGATGTTGCTTCAATATATCCACATAATTTTCCTACCTCATGATGCCATCTCTTTTGTGAAGTAAACCAGTCCCTCCTGCAGCAAAGCACCCCCACAACATGATGCTGCAGCCCCCGTGCTTCACGGTTGGGAAGGTGATCTTTGGCTTGCAAGCCTCGCCCTTTTTCCTCCAAACATAACGATGGTCATTATGACCAAACAGTTCTATTTTCTTTTTATCAGACCAGAGGACATTTCTCCAAAAAGTATGATCTTTGTCCCCATGTGCAGTTGCAAACCGTAGTCTGGCTTTTTTATGGCGGTTTTGGAGCAGTGGCTTCTTCCTTGCTGAGCGGCCTTTCAGGTTATGACGATGTAGGACTCGTTTTACTGTGGATATAGATACTTTTGTACCTGTTTCCTCCAGCATCTTCACAAGGTCCTTTTGCTGCTGTTCTGGGATTGATTTGCACTTTTCGCACCAAATTACATTAATCTCTAGGAGACAGAATGCGTCTCCTTCCTGAGCGGTTTGACGGCTGCGTGGTCCCATGGTGTTTACACTTGTGTACTATTGTTTGTACAGATGAGCGTGGTACCTTCAAGCGTTTGGAAATTGTTCCCAAGGATGAACCAGACTTGTGGAGGTCCACAATTTTTTTCTGAGTTCTTAGCTCATTTCTTTTGATTTTCCCATGATGTCAAGCAAAGAGGCACTGAGTTTGAAGGTAGGCCTTGAAATCCGTCCACAGGTACACCTCCAATTGACTCAAATTATGTCAATTAGCCTATCAGAAGTTTCTAAAGCCATGACAACATTTTGGGGAATTTTCCAAGCTGTTTAAAGGCACAGTCAACTTAGTGTATGTAAACTTCTGACCCACTGGAATTGTGATACAGTGAATTATACGTGAAATAATCTGTCTGTAAACAATTGTTGGAAAAATGACTTGTCATGCACAAAGTAGATGTCCTAACCGACTTTCCAAAACTATAGTTTGTTAACAAGAAATTTGTGGAGTGGTTGAAAAACGAGTTTTAATGACTTTCCAAAACTATAGTTTGTTAACAAGAAATTTGTGGAGTGGTTGAAAAGCGAGTTTTAATGATTTCAACCTAAATGTATGTTAACTTCTGACTTCAACTGTACAGTTGTGGCCAAAAGTTGAGAATGACACAAATATACATTTTCAGAGTCTGCTGCCTCAGTTTGTATGATGGCAATTTGCATATACTCCAGAATGTTATGAAGAGTGATCAGATGAATTGCAATTAATTGCAAATTCCCTCTTTGCCCAAACAAATGAAAGTAATCCCCCCCAAAAATTTCCACTGCATTTCAGTCCTGCCACAAAAGGACCAGCTGACATGTCAGTGATTCTCTCGTTAACACAGGTGTGAGTGTTGACGAGGACAAGGCTGGAGATCACTCAGTCATGCTGATTGAGTTCGAATAACAGGCTGGAAGCTTCAAAAGGAGGGTGGTGCTTGGAGTCATTGTTCTTCCTCTGTCAACCATGGTTACCTGCAAGGAAACACGTGCCGTCATCATTGCTTTGCACAAAAAGGGCTTCACAGGCAAGGATATTGCTGTCAATAAGATTGCACCTAAATCAACCATTTATCGGATGATCAAGAACTTCATGGAGAGCGGTTCAATTGTTGTGAAGAAGGCTTCAGGGTGCCCAAAAAAGTCCAGCAAACGGCAGGACCGTCTCCTAATGTTGATTCAGCTGCGGGATCGGGGCACCACCAGTACAGAGCTTGCTCAGGGATGGCAGCAGGCAGGTGTTAGTGCATCTGCACGCACAGTGAGGCAAATACTTTTGGAGGATGGCCTGGTGTCAAGAAGGGCAGCAAAGAAGCCCCTTCTCTCCAGGGAAAATATCAGGGACAGACTGATATTCTGCAAAAGGTACAGGGATTGGACTGCTAAGGACTGGGATAAAGCCATTTTCTCTGGTGAATCCCCTTTCCGATTGTTTGGCGGCATCCGGAAAAAAGCTTGTCCGGAGAAGACAAGGTGAGCGCTACCATCAGTCCTGTGTCATGCCAACAGGAAAGCATCCTGAGACCATTCATGTTTGGGGTTGCTTCTCAGCCAAGGGAGTGAGCTCACTCACAATTTTGCCTAAGAACACAGCCATGAATAAAGAATGGTACCAACACATCCTCCTAGAGCAACTTCTCCCAACCATCCAGGAACAGTTTGGTGACGAACAATGCCTTTTCCAGCATGATGGAGCACCTTGCCATACGGTAAAAGTGATAACTAAGTGACTCGAGGAACAAAACATTGATATTTTGGGTCCATGGCCAGGAAACTTCCCAGACCTTAATCCATTTGAGAACTTGTGGTCAATATTTAAGAGCCTGGTGGACAAACAAAACCACTCAAATTCTGACAAACTCCAAGCATTGATTATGCAAGAATGGACTCGCATCAGTCAGGATGTGGCCCAGAAGTTAATTGACAGCATGCCAGAGCCGATTGCAGAGGTCTTGAAAAAGAAGGGTCAACACTGCAAATATTGACTCTTTGCATCAACTTCATGTAATTGTCAATAAAAGCCTTTGACACTTATGAAATGCTTGTAATTATACTTCAGTATTCCATAGTAACATCTGACAAAAAATATCGAATGACACTGATGCAGCAAACTTTGTGGAAATTAATATTTGTGTCATTCTCAAAACTTTTGGTCACGACTGTATACCAGGAACTGTGCCAGGCCCGCCACGTTTGACACATCCAGCTGTAACACATATAATTCACTGGCTTGTACGCGAAGTAGTAATTGTTTCAAAACATCTCCTGCCATGTCACTGATGAGTCGTGAAACAGTGTTGTTTGATGAAGGCTTTGTCTGTATAGTTTTTTGGGCCTTTTCCTCCAGCATTGTTCCAGCCATATCCACAGCAGCAGGAAGAATTAAGTCCTCCACAATAGTATGGGGCTTGCCTGTCTTAGACACTTGGTAGCTCACTATATAAGACGCTTCTAGCCCCTTCTAATTAATGGGATCTGTTGCTTTTATACATGTCTTACTACTCGAAAGTCGTCTTTATTCTCGCTCAAACTCCCGTGGCTTAATTTTTTAAATGGTCATGCTTTGTTTCTAAATGTCTGCGCAAGAGTGGAGGTTTCCAGTGAGAGAGTAACAGTTAATGTGATTGGATGTTAATTATTTGACTAGGCTACCTGTATTTGACATTCTGTTGTTATTTCACTGAACACTAGATGGTTTTACGTTATTTTTGGCAGTGAAACGAGGCTACTCTGGTGAGAAAAAAACCTCACATGTATAGCCCTGTTAGAAAATTTAAATGTACTGTTTGAAAATGTGAAGTATTAAAAAATAACTTGTATCATTTGCGTACCCCAGGTTGGGAATACCTGCTCTATACTATTCTAGTCTATACAGTGCCTTACTTCTGATTTGACCAGAGCCCGTGGTGCACTATAAAAGGAATAGGGTGCCATTTGGGTCATAACCTCAGTCCTGAACACAGAGCTCCTGTGATAATATGCATCTGACTGATGTGACACTGTGTGTTGTCTTTCCATTGTCTCCCCCCTCAGGTACGCAAGGAGAACCAGTGGTGTGAAGAGAAATAGTGGAGGATGCTGCCAACACTAACACACTGAAAGGATTGTTCCAGTAATTGGTTGCACTGCGTTGTTCATACTTGTTAATATTACATTTAGTCTATTAGAGTGACAGATCTCCCCCCGTGTACTCATAGCATGACCATTTCCATTGCTTGTATGGTGTGAAATAATAAAAATAGTAGCTATTTCATGTTTTTACACATTTTACTTCACTTTATATTCACATGAGAGTCTGGGTATTCTTTCCAATTTTTAGAGTAGATGCACCGCTCTCCCTGTTTTCAATTGCTATAGTATTTTTTATTGGACATGTTTATATATTTTTTGTTGAGTCAACTGAAATGATGGCTAAATGCTCAATTTTCTAATTGCAGACTCTTCTGTGCCGTTGTTTTAACGTCAACTTAGGGAGACAAGCGTTCATAGGACATTTGAAGTGGGGGTGAATGTGTGAAATGTCCTGTGGACTGGAAATACTTGTTGAAGTGTGTGTGCTGTCTTTCACACAATTTATGGTATTTACCTATTGAGATTGGATTGGAATCTTTTCTCAGTTCTGCTCTGAAGACGAAATTTAGGATTACTATTCAATTCTAGGAGTAAGTAAATTAATTAAAAGAATGTTGTCTGTCTGCTGTTTGTGATTGCTTGTACATCTTATGTGAAATAGTAAGGAGACTGATTCAGATTTTCAAAATACTTTAATACACAAACAATGAGTATTACATTGAGAGCAGAAGTCGTTCAATGTGTAAAAAAAAATACAAAAGGTGGACCGTTTAATACACAACTTTTTCGTGTGGTCATTTTTTGATATGAGCTATTTTGTCCCCAAATCTAAGCTGTGTTGTAGCTTTAGCATCTTCTGATGGACTATCAGCCTATAGTATCTCCAATGTAAGCAGAGTTAAATGCTTGCAAGCAGTAAATTAACCATTGTTTTTTCACATGTATTTTTGGTACACTTAGGTGGAACATGCACACACTGAAAATGACATCTGTGGTAACTTCAATGAAAGGCAAAGCTAATGCAAAACTTACCCACAAAATGCGTTTTCTCTGAGTAGGAAAACGTTAAAAAAAAACATGTATTGCTTCAGAAATGGTTGAGAGACTAAACAGAACTTTGTAAAACCCTTTACATAACATATAAAAGTTTATTTATAGAGGGAATTCAACATTTATAAAACTTTACAACACGATGAAATATGGGACCCATTTGGTCTTTAGTTTACAGAATAGCAGAACGCTCATTCAGTGCGAGGCAGGCCAGAGACTGCTGAATGTATTGTTCCCCTTGATGAAATCTATCTGGCGTTGTCTACATCCTTACGTTAGTCCCGTGATATCTGACACCACTGGCTCGATTTTTACAGAACTTGGGTGAATGATGCTTCTGTCCATAGAGATCTGGCTTTTACAAAATGACACAGATTGGCCCAAGGGGGCCACTATAGTAATCAACTAAATTTCCAAACTTTAAACAAGCATATGTCCTGTCCCGTTTGAGCCACAGTCATTACTTTTTAACATTAAATTTTTTACATATATGCATCTCCTTATGAGAAACACGTTTCCCATTAGAACCTATAAGCTCGGTCCATTACATACAGCGAAGGATAATTATTACTTAAAAAAAAAATAATGAATACACAGAAAATACGTTCTAATTGTTGTCACTAACTGTGGGGGCACTGATTCGTTCGTGGGGGATGACATGTTTACTGTTGCCTTGTTTTTTTGTTATATAATGGAGGCTTTTTGACACCAGCAAACAAATTCATCTTCCAAACTGTGTGCATCCATATGAACAAACACCAAGAATGTCTTAATTCTGTGTGAGAAACCTACATCAAAATAATGTATCAAGAATTTAACTGACAAGCAGGAAGTGCCTAAAACAAATGAATATAACATAGAGATGATTCTCTCCAAGGGGAGACAATAACATGTTTACTCAGCGAAAAAAATATATAATTTCTACCTTATAGTTTGAACCTTATATCACATTGTTAATCAATATAAATACTATATGTTGGAAAAGGTTCCTTTGACACATCTGAATGTAAGTCTTAAGAAAAGGAGGAGCACAGTACTCTGTAAAAATCTTTGGAAAAGGAATCAATTTGACTTGAGGCAGTTTGAATAGAAGCAATCATCCCTGTACATACAGTACTGCCTTCAGTACAGCAATGTGAAAATGACATGAGCACTTAATAAATCAGTCAGGTTGTCAGTCAGTCATATTGATGTGAATGTCATCCTTGATCCTCTCCCAGACTCGTTGGCTCCCTTGTTGTTTTGGGATATTTGTGGTGAAGGTCTCCAGTGTGTTGCTTCCCATTCCAGGTCTGCTCCTGATTGGGTTGGTTGTGTCTGTGTGTTGGAATGGTGGGAGGCAGTGTGAGAGGGGACAGGGCAGGTGAGGCAGCTGGCTAGTGAGACTTGGGCAGGGTACAGTCATGATGATGATGATGGATATTGTCGTGCTGTTGGGATGATTCTGTTAAAGCTTTGAAAGACAGTTCTGTGGTCTTGGATTTTGAGAGGATACGGGGTGTGTTTTTGCTGGGCTGGAGGTGCAAGGGGGAAGCAGGCAAAGAGGAGCTGGGGTGCTGAGGGGGGACGCCGTCAACGGGGGAGAGGGGCGAGTCTATAGCGCTTCCATCGGAAGAAGTGGGGCTGGTGCACCATCCTCCTTGAAGGTATCGAATGCACTTCTTTTTCCTCCTAGGAACAGTCAAGAGAGTTATCTGTGAATAAAGCGTGGATGCAAAGTGTCACCAGAATGAACTTTTTACTGTTTTCAACATGATTGAATTGAGTTTTTGGTCAAGGCGAGAGATATTTAACTGCAAATCCATTGAATACCATCGCGTATGTATGGATCATTCAATGCCATTTCCTTGATTTTTGTGGTTGTTGTAATGAACATTATAAATGTTGTGTTCTAAGCTTAACAGCAGCTGTTTGCCTCTTCTTCAACCAAATGCAAAACCAAAGTAGCACACCTTATCTCATGATCATTACCAGAATATAACGTGAGTCACTTGGTGCCACCGCAAGTAAAGGCGCGAGAACATATTTAGGGAGAGAGGGAGAGCGATTCTAAATGTCAGAGTTCACCATCAAAAGCTGCACTGCCTGACCACATGAATGGAGAAAGTTGAGGGCAGATGAGCATGAGAAATGCTATCAAAGTGCAGAGCAGCGGTGCATGTGCAAGAGAGTGTGCGTTCATCTGCGGTGATCAGGATTCGCACTAACCACATTCGCCTCCCTTTGTTCTCTCGCAGCACACACACACAGTGGTAAGGAGATTTCCATGATGTGACAGCGCGGTGGGGAAGACACTGTGGCATGATGGAGTTGAGGGGAGTGGCAGGCTTTCACACCTCTACACTGATGTAAACAGATTGAGTTGGTAAGAAAGGTGCTGATGATGAGCATGACCGATCATCCATCCACTGCTTTGTCATTTCACCAATAACATAACCAAGAAATGGCTGTTTTAAGCAGCGAGCATCTCTGTGTGAAACCTTTTTCACACAGAGACATACAGGACCCCTCCCACTTTCCTTTGATCAGCATCACCCACCAATCCCTGAGGAGACACCCCATCACCAGCCAGTAAAGCAGCTTTAGCCCCCCCCCCCCCTGGTTCCCCCCCTGGTTCTCTACCTGTAGGGGGCAATGTGGGTCACAAAACACAGGTTAGTGAGATGAGTGCATGCAGAGCTGAGCACAGCAGGGGGCTGAGGCGCGCTCACAGAGGAGGGAGAGAGGGGTAGCAGACCAAGAGGTACACACCTGCAGGGACCGCACCAGTCCGTTTGTTGGTTGAGGCCGAAGCGAGCTCTGCATTTCTTAGGAGAGCCAGGGTCTGAGCACAAGGCAGCATGCGCACACGAAATAAGTTAGGAAAGAGAGGGAGAGATGAAGAAAGAGATAGAGGGTGATGGAGAGAGAGAGAGAGAGATCAGATCAAGATGTCAGGGCAGAAGTTGAAGCATTGACAGAGATGGTAAATCAGAAAGCCATCAAATCAGACTGTTAGTGCCCAATTACTGAGTAGGAGTTAACACCAACAGTCAGAACAGAGTAGATGGAGCAGGACTCCATTCAGGACACAGGCCATTAGAGAGGAGAGGAAAAGCTTTCACACTCTGTTAGTTAGAGCAGCAGTGACCCAGTCAGAGTACACACCAATTATAGAAGTGTGTACGGCTAGGGGATAGTCGACCAGGAAAGTTGTTTCAAGCGATAGAATAATGGTTGAATGGAAGTATATCGTATTGAAGCTCAGGGTTGGTCCGGGAGTTTGGTAGAGAAGAGAGAGAGAGGACATTACCTGCTGAGGAGTCCTGCTGCTTCTCCCTTTTTCTTCTCTTCTTCTTGCCCTGTTGGAACACACAACCAGACACACAGAGAGTCAGTAGGGGGAACACAACCAGACACACAGAGAGTCAGTAGGGGAAACACAACCAGACACACAGAGAGTCAGTAGGGGAAACACAACCAGACACACAGAGAGTCAGTAGGGGAAACACAACCAGACACACAGAGAGTCAGTAGGGGGAACACAACCAGACACACAGAGAGTCAGTAGGGGAAACACAACCAGACACACAGAGAGTCAGTAGGGGAAACACAACCAGACACACAGAGAGTCAGTAGGGGAAACACAACCAGACACACAGAGAGTCAGTAGGGGGAACACAACCAGACACACAGAGAGTCAGTAGGGGGAACACAACCAGACACACAGAGAGTCAGTAGGGGGAACACAACCAGACACACAGAGAGTCAGTAGGGGAAACACAACCAGACACACAGAGAGTCAGTAGGGGAAACACAACCAGACACACAGAGAGTCAGTAGGGGAAACACAACCAGACACACAGAGAGTCAGTAGGGGGAACACAACCAGACACACAGAGAGTCAGTAGGGGAAACACAACCAGACACACAGAGAGTCAGTAGGGGGAACACAACCAGACACACAGAGAGTCAGTAGGGGAAACACAACCAGACACACAGAGAGTCAGTAGGGGAAACACAACCAGACACACAGAGAGTCAGTAGGGGGAACACAACCAGACACACAGAGAGTCAGTAGGGGAAACACAACCAGACACACAGAGAGTCAGTAGGGGAAACACAACCAGACACACAGAGAGTCAGTAGGGGAAACACAACCAGACACACAGAGAGTCAGTAGGGGGAACACAACCAGACACACAGAGAGTCAGTAGGGGGAACACAACCAGACACACAGAGAGTCAGTAGGGGGAACACAACCAGACACACAGAGAGTCAGTAGGGGAAACACAACCAGACACACAGAGAGTCAGTAGGGGAAACACAACCAGACACACAGAGAGTCAGTAGGGGAAACACAACCAGACACACAGAGAGTCAGTAGGGGGAACACAACCAGACACACAGAGAGTCAGTAGGGGAAACACAACCAGACACACAGAGAGTCAGTAGGGGGAACACAACCAGACACACAGAGAGTCAGTAGGGGAAACACAACCAGACACACAGAGAGTCAGTAGGGGGAACACAACCAGACACACAGAGAGTCAGTAGGGGAAACACAACCAGACACACAGAGAGTCAGTAGGGGGAACACAACCAGACACACAGAGAGTCAGTAGGGGAAACACAACCAGACACACAGAGAGTCAGTAGGGGGAACACAACCAGACACACAGAGAGTCAGTAGGGGAAACACAACCAGACACACATAGAGTCAGTAGGGGAAACACAACCAGACACACAGAGAGTCAGTAGGGGAAACACAACCAGACACACAGAGAGTCAGTAGGGGGAACACAACCAGACACACAGAGAGCCAGTAGGGGGAACACAACCAGACACACAGAGAGTCAGTAGGGGAAACACAACCAGACACACAGAGAGTCAGTAGGGGAAACACAACCAGACACACAGAGAGTCAGTAGGGGGAACACAACCAGACACACAGAGAGTCAGTAGGGGAAACACAACCAGACACACAGAGAGTCAGTAGGGGAAACACAACCAGACACACAGAGAGTCAGTAGGGGAAACACAACCAGACACACAGAGAGTCAGTAGGGGAAACACAACCAGACACACAGAGAGTCAGTAGGGGGAACACAACCAGACACACAGAGAGTCAGTAGGGGGAACACGTTGCTATGTTATCTGTAAGTGATATCTCTATGAAGACATGGGAGAATCATGTTATGATATTCACCATGTTCATGAGTCTCGTGTACCAGAGACGCACAATTCACAAGTCATGGACTGGGGTCTGAGGACAGTTGATCATTCAGGCCACAAATGACTATATTTAAGTGTAAATATCCACAGTAATGGATTCTCCTGCCACCACCATACTAGAGGGCGACCTCTACACCATACTGTTTTAAAGTCCATGGGCTATACAGTGGGACCTTAATGGCAGCACAGACACGGTCGGGGTTGTTATGCTGAAGAGAGTGATTCAGTCTGGAGTGGCATATTGGGGAGAGGATGTGGGAACAGCTCTTTGATGCCTACGCAGAGACTCGTCTACCCTCGTCTACCCTGAAGCAGAGTGTGTGGTTATGACCTACGGGAGAAAACCCCACGACTGTGTGGGTGGCCTTCCTTTTCCTGTTTTGCTAACAGATCACATGACTACCCTTGTTTTCTGGCTTGTGTTTGGGAACGGTAGACTAAACCAGGGGGTAGACTAAAGCAGGGGTTAGACTAGAGCAGGGGGTAGACTATAGCAGGGGGTAGACTATAGCAGGGGGTAGACTAGAGCAGGGGGTAGACTATAGCAAGGGGGAAGACTATAGCAGGGGGTAGACTATAGCAGGGGGTAGACTATAGCAGGGGGTAGACTAAAGCAGGGGGTAGACTATAGCAGGGGGTAGACTATAGCAGGGGGTAGACTATAGCAGGGGGTAGACTATAGCAGGGGGTAGACTATAGCAGGGGGTAGACTAAAGCAGGGGGTAGACTATAGCAGGAGGTAGACTAAAGCAGGGGGTAGACTATAGCAGGGGGTAGACTATAGCAGGGGGTAGACTAAAGCAGGGGGTAGACTATAGCAGGGGGTAGACTAAAGCAGGGGGTAGACTAAAGCAGGGGGTAGACTATAGCAGGGGGTAGACTAAAGCAGGGGGTAGACTAGAGCAGGGGGTAGACTATAGCAGGGGGTAGACTATAGCAGGGGGTAGACTAAAGCAGGGGGTAGACTAGAGCAGGGGGTAAACTAAAGCAGGGGGTAGACTAAAGCAGGGGGTAGACTAAAGCAGGGGGTAGACTATAGCAGGGGGTAGACTAAAGCAGGGGGTAGACTAAAGCAGGGGGTAGACTATAGCAGGGGGTAGACTATAGCAGGGGGTAGACTAGAGCAGGGGGTAGACTAAAGCAGGGGGTAGACTAGAGCAGGGGGTAGACTAGAGCAGGGGGTAGACTAGAGCAGGGGGTAGACTATAGCAGGGGGTAGACTATAGCAGGGGGTAGACTATAGCAGGGGGTAGACTAGAGCAGGGGGTAAACTAGAGCAGGGGGTAGACTAGAGCAGGGGGTAGACTAGAGCAGGGGGTAGACTAGAGCAGGGGGTAGACTAGAGCAGGGGGTAGACTAGAGCAGGGGGTAGACTATAGCAGGGGGTAGACTAGAGCAGGGGTTAGACTAGAGCAGGGGTTAGACTAGAGCAGGGGGTAGACTAGAGCAGGGGTTAGACTAAAGCAGGGGGTAGACTAGAGCAGGGGTTAGACTAGAGCAGGGGGTAGACTAGAGCAGGGGGTAGACTATAGCAGGGGGTAGACTAGAGCAGGGGGTAGACTATAGCAGGGGGTAGACTATAGCAGGGGGTAGACTAGAGCAGGGGGTAGACTATAGCAGGGGGTAGACTAGAGCAGGGGTTAGACTAGAGCAGGGGTTAGACTAGAGCAGGGGGTAGACTAAAGCAGGGGATAGACTAGAGCAGGGGTTAGACTAAAGCAGGGGGTAGACTAGAGCAGGGGTTAGACTAGAGCAGGGGGTAGACTAGAGCAGGGGGTAGACTATAGCAGGGGGTAGACTAGAGCAGGGGGTAGACTAGAGCAGGGGGTAGACTAGAGCTGCAATTAGTTTTAATGTGTTTTGGGACAGCATTTTCTCAGACTATTTTTGCATCTTTGGTGAAATCAGAAGATGGATACACGGAAATAGACAATGTGTTAAAGAGTAAAATTTATGTTCATATAAAAAAAACTTCATCCATAGTACATTGCATCATGTTAATCTGATTTATATTAAATCAGATGCAGTCGTAAAAGCTTCATGCACAACCTCATTGACAATGCCACCACTATCAGCTCGTAACCCTCTTTACCCTAACCAGCTAATCTCACAACTATCCACAGCCAAGAGAGAGAGAGAGAAATGAGAGAGCCAAGTCCCTATCGTGTGTTATGATACAGAAGCCCAAACTCTATCAAGCCAAGGAAAGGAAATAGGATGTGTAAAAGATCTCCAGGAAGGAAAGAAAGTGAACTCTCTCCCTTTGAGACTCATCCTGTCTGTTTTCATATGGGGTGAGAGAAGACTGACAATTATAGTCCAGAAAAAACACCTCCCATAGAAATACATGCAGATACATAGCTTCCATAACATTAGCCACCTCCCCTCTGTGCCGGCCCTAAGGGAGGATATAGCCTAACAGTGGTCCCCCAAAGCCCAGAATCCTCTCCAGCCCAGCTCCCAGTTGTCCTCTCCCTCTCAACAGTCCGAGCCTCACTGCCTGAGGAGAGCAAGCCAAAGCCACCCTGCTGTTAGTAGAGCGGGTAAGGGGGGTAAAATGTGTGCCCTACCCAATCAGCTTTACTCTTTTCCCCCGCGCACCCTCTAAGGCCTGCATCCTGGAAGAGTTCAACAGCAACTTCACAATTGAGCATAGCACAGAAGAGTAGTTAAGCAACAAACATTACATAGAGACGTTAACATGTCTCTACTACACATCATATTTATCTGAACAGTATTTGAAGCAATTCTCTTAACTACTTATTAACTAATTTTACAAGCAAGCCCACTACTAATTACAGATTTCATAGTCAGTGCACATAAACTAAGGTCCAGTTACAACAGAAAAAGGTGCCCTCCATGCATATAACTACCAGTGATATGGAAACCTATTCAAATAATACAGAGATGAGGGAGCGGGAGGTTTGAAGCTGACTGTGTAATGCTATGTTTAATAAAAGCAAAACTCATCATGCGTCACTAACAGCGAAGCACTCAACAGCCAATTAAATCACCTCTCTGAACAGCACTGAACAGCCATTAATGACCAACTAATGTCTAGTACCATCTATCTCATTCTCAAACCCCACTCTAAAGGAATGGCATGCCAAGAGGTTATAACACTGGTCATAACACTACAGTCATAGACTAGTCCAGCATTTCCCAAACTCTGTCCTCAGGGCCCCAAGGGGTGCACGTTGTGGTTTTTACCCTAAAACTACACAGCTGATTCAAATGATCAAAGCTGGATGATTAGCTGATTATTTTGGATCAGCTGTGTAGTTCGAGGGTAAAAACCACAACGTGCACCCCTTTGGGGTGGTCCCCAGGAGCGAGTGTGTAAAACCCTGGACTAGTCTCTCTGCACTGATACATTACGTACAATGAGCCAAATAAATACTGTCTAGATCAGAATAGGTTATATTTCTATGTGTAGACACTAGCCTTAATGATTGACAGTTGGCAGGGTGGGGTGATCATGCTGTGTGTGTGCGTGCGTGTGTGTGTGTGTGTGTGTGTGTGTGTGTGTGTGTGTGTGTGTGTGTGTGTGTGTGTGTGTGTGTGTGTGTGTGTGTGTGTGTGTGTGTGTGTGTGTGTGTGTGTGTGTGTGTGTGTAAGCAGGAAGAGGAGGCCCTTACGTAGTTGTCTCTGGCGGACCAGCTGGGGTAGAGTTGCATGTGTAGCTGCCGCTCCTTCCTGGCCAGCTCATAGTACTTGGCCTGCTCCTCCCGGGTCAGGGCGTGCCACTGCAGGGGAGACAGACACACACGCAAAACAAAGAAACCATTTAGATGTTGTTCATTAACCTAGCCAATGGTGCAGAGACAATGATGAGATCAGAACTGTGACATCAGTTCCCATGACTACAACCTATGTCCAACCGTCTGAATGCTGATTGGCTAACAGCCGTGGTATATTTAAGCAAAAATGCCCGAGGAGGTGTGGTATATGGCCAATATACCATGATTAAGGGCTGTTCTTAGGCACGATGCACGACGTCGTACATAAGAACAGCCCTTAGCCCTGGTATATTGGCCATATTATCACACCCCCCGAGCCTTATTGCTTAAATGACTAACATATAAAGGAAAGCCCACTGTTCCAAGTTTTGAGACAAGGACAGACAACATCACATATGGTATTCATCACATTCAGATATTTCTGCATCCAGGTCAATGGTATGGTGTCAGCAGTCAGTCAGGTACAGGGGGTAACTCACAGGGTAGTAATTCACATTACTGACATATTTCTCTCAAGTCCATCTCTCATGTGTGAAATTAACAGCAGGGGATGAGATGAGGGATTTGGGAATGAATCTGTCTATGCTGCGTGAGTATTCATGGATGTGTGTGTTTCAGCAGTGTGTGTGTGTGTGTGTGTGTGTGTGTGTGTGTGCGTGCGTGTGAGAGCGAGTGTGTATGTTTCATTATGTGTGTGTGTGTGCGTTCTCGCTGCTCACCCTTCGGCCC